>NC_133202.1:33736905-34036905 GCF_958299795.1 Porites lutea
AACGAACATAAATTTAAATCCATATCATCAGGGGCCTGTGCATTGGTTGTGCATATAAAAGGTACTGAGCTGACTGTGGCAAACTGTGGAGACTGCCGTGCTGTATTGGGTGTTCAGAGTGAGGATGGATTGTGGTCGGCATTGCAGTTATCCAATGATCATACAGCAGGTGAGTACCTTTCCCAGGGTTTTCAAGAATAATAATGATAATGATAATGATAATGATAATAACAATAAATGTCTTTATTTTTCATAAAATAAAAACTACATATCTTATGTTACATATTTTGCAAATATGACAGCCAATAGAGAAATTCTTAAAAACATAACCATAGTGGTTGGTTACATATTAAGATTGTATCTATAGGTAAGTCTATTGATAAATGTATTCTTAAAACATTCTGTATTAATTAGAGTGTGAGCGCTATTCTTGTTGCGCAAGTTAGAATTGATGACCTTAGTCTTTGAGACTGCTCATGTAGCGGGTGGGTACCAAGTTGAGAATTTTTTAAAAAGCTTTCCTGTCTTGTTTTTCTAATGAAGCTCTAACATTATTTTAATCTAACTAAAATATATTGCCTTTTATGGCATCTGTTTAGAAAATCTTACACTGTTGCTATTTCTGGCTCTAAGGCTCCATGTACCACTAGTGCGTAGGTGACACTGGGTAAAACTATGGTCTTAATGAATAATCTACCTCAAGCTGAGTTATATCCCTCCTTTCGCAAAGATTTATGACGTACAGGCATTTATTGGCCTTAGGAAGCTTGTCCTTAACAGGCTTTTAATCATATCTACAGTCTTGCTGGAAATTGAATCCAAGGACAGTTAGTCTGGAGCATAGTGGTGTGTTCAAAATCATTTTGTAAACATTGTTATGTCTCTTCTTTTGGAAAGCAAGCTCCTTACACTAAAAGGGATTACATTTCATTAAATTGCTACTATAGACCATTCTAAAAACCTATAAACAAGTTCAGCTGCTGGGTCATTGTTCTTAAACACAGTAACAACAATAATTGTTGTTCCTGTGTATTGTGTAGTGTTCCTGTGTATTGTTTACAGTCATCAGCATAGTTAAAACAGACAGTTTCCCCACCTATACTCATCTCTAAGTCATTCAGAAAAATGCTAATTAAATAAGGGCCACTCATGCTTCCTTGTATAGCACCCTCATTTACATGCTTCCAATTATATGCCACCCTTTGCATTTGTCCTGGTAGAAAATTCAATCACCAATTGACAATATATGATTTTAGAGAAATGTCTTTAAGTTTGGTAGCAAGAAGTTGGTGGTTTACAGAGTCAAATGCGTTGCTAAAATCCATTGTGAACATCCTGACAGCCATGCAGTTGGGATCGTTAAGGAACTTGCTCACTTTTGTGCTGAACAAGCACAGACAACTGACAAAACACACCACCAACCTTGCTCGGAGAAGTTGGCTACTTTCCCCCCCTAAATTGGACGCTGAGAATGAATAAACTTAAAGAAAGATTCTGTCAAAACTTAAATTAAAATTCAATTTTCTGGACTCTCCTTCAATTTTAAAATATTTATGAAAAGATTGAGCCTCTCATCTGTACATTACATATCCATTTTGATTGAAATTATAGTATCTTTTGTACTAAATTTAGTGCCCAGAATGCTAGAAATTGCATTTTAGGGCATTGCAATTTCACGCCCCCAAACCCACCTAGAAGAAGGATATTAAAAGCCCCGTGTTCATATAGTTGGGTATTATTCAAACCTGCTGGCTACTTGAATTTTTATTGAAACCCCTTCTTACCCACCGAAAAAAAAATTATATAGCTGGTAAATGCATGACAGACATCTCTCGAAGATGGACAGATGGTGCCAGTTGCAAAGCTGACTGTCTTGGAGAGTAGTTGACTGTAGAAAACATTTTTCACTCTTTGCAAACTAAAAACTTGGCAGTAAAATTTCTCGCCTGTGGTTCCACTTGGGCAATACATTTTGATATCTCTCTGTGGTCTGTAAGAGTAGACAATGTGTGGAAAAAATTGTGGTCTATTTGTTTTTTACAATAACATTAAATGTTGTTAATTCATTGATAGTGAACTTGCTATTTCGAAAAAAAATGGTAAAAAAAATATCTTTTTTTGATGTTTAAAGGCCATTTTGTGCCTCATCAGATGAAACGTCATGATTTTAGTGTATTTTACACTCGAAAACCTTTGATTACCATACTGCTTCTAGCTCAGTGCTTAGTTCATGCAGGTAAGGTGACTGGCTGCCGGATTAAGATGTAGGACCCACCACCGTCAAATGCACTACACCTACATTTGCAAACTCATCTATTGTCACTAAACCAATTCAGTGTTCCTCATGAATTTTCTTGTCATACAGGGAACCCAAGTGAAGTTCAGCGAGTGTTGAATGAGCACCCTGTGGAGGAAGCCTATACCTGTCTCAGGTCTGAAAGGCTTCTGGGACGTCTTGCACCTCTAAGAGCATTTGGCGATGCTAAATTTAAATGGAGTAAGAAGAAGCAAGAGAAGGTGTTTCAACAGAAAGGGCTCGCGCATCTGTCAGATTTTCATACGCCACCTTACCTCACGGCTGAACCGGAAGTGACGTCATACCAGTTGCAGCGTTCAGACAAGTTTTTAATCCTTGCCAGTGATGGATTGTGGGATATGCTAAGTAATGAAGAGGCTGTGGACATTGTGCGGGAGAATTTAAAGCGGCGTAACCCAGGTAGCAGTATCGTTTACCAGAGGCAAGAATCAGCTGATGACGATGAACTGAAATCGTCCTGTGAGTTAGAGAACGCAGCTTCTTGTCTCATCAAGGAGGCTCTTGGTGGTGCAGATCACGTATCTGTAACCATGAGCTTAAGTATCCCCTACCCTGATGTGCGCAGATATCGTGATGACATCACTGTTACTGTGGTGCATTTTGATTGGAGCAATGTGGCAGTGGAGTAGCTTCCTGTAAAAAAGGCCTTGCCCTACGCAATAATCAGTAGGCCCTATGGTGCCGAGTTCAAAAGTTGACATAAAGCTGTATGGAAAGTATCTTAGCCAGGAAAAGTTGGAACTGAGGGAAGAAGACATTGATCAGGTGAATTATCTCACCAGCGCGTTCATTGTCGTTTGAGTTTTGATAGCTTAAGTGAATGTGTTTGTGTTTGGTCAGTAATTCTTAGTTCAAGGAAACTTTCTCTTGAGGAAACTCGGTCCTGTCACACTCAATAGTGGAGCTTATGTTTATTTATGTGTTGTAAATAATAATTATGTACTCTGAATTGATTCGCCGTTCTTGAGCATCCCAGATTTTACCACCCATATAAACAGTACAAAACATTTGTGGAAAGGGTCTATTATTAACGGGAAAAACGAAGGTGTTTTCTATATTGCCAGGTGTCTTTAGGTGATAACTGGTTATTATTTTTAATAAATGACGATGGTAAATATATGTGCGATGGTCGAAAGGACAGTAATTCTCGATCGATCGTCTGAGTTTGTCGCAGTTAATGCGGGGCCTGTTTTGTACAGCCCAACTTTCTATCTTATTACACAGTGAACCATTTTTCAGCGTGAAACATTGTCAAGCATAAGAATTGACTGTCTCTGACACAATTAAACTTGAAGAACTGTATCTTTCGAGTAAACTATTTAATATATCTTGAAAAAATGTCTCCAATTTTTCTTTTCGAAGGGAGTATTCTTGTACCAGAAATTGTTTCCCACATTATTGGTGTCGGGTCTATTACAATATATTATGTGCGGTATAAATGGAGGTTACGTTATTCCGAAAAAAACTACAGAGGGGATTTTTAAAAGTATTTTTCAGTCATATTTATTCGTTTGTAAATAAAGGCAATAACACAGCAAGCGCAGAATAAAGAGACAACGAATCGAATTTGTTGTGTTTAAGTTTATTTAAAAGTGATTGTATGTATAAGCTAGACTTTATTAGTGAATTTATAGTACTTACTTTCTTTTCTTTGGGTCAGATAGGCGTTAGACTTGCCTAACTCAAGGTAGCCTGCGAGCAAGCTGAGCGCCCGGAGAGCTTGCTCGTAGGCTAAACTCAAGGTGAAAATTCGCTGTTACCTGGATACATTACAATGTAAAGATAATTTTGATACAAAAAGATGGTCCGGTACCCTGCTCCCTTCGTTTAAGGGAGCAGTCTTGGCGTAAGTCAAAGAAAAACTCGTCCGTTTATATTATCCCTACGAGTAACGAATCGACTTTTGCAATCAAAACACCCATATATTGAGACCGCAGTCTCCTTAAACGTTACTCAGGGAACATTCTAGCATGAATGAGTCAGGACGCGACAATTTGTAACCAACTAAAGCAACGTCGTCCGACAGAAAGGAAAAACTATCCTACCTACAAAATAGTATATCGCCTTTTAAATTTTAGGAGAGTGATTATGAGTAGACTATGTTATAATAATGTACAATTAATCTTAGAACAATATAACTTTTTGTCCGTTTCAGTCTTTTGTTCGGGACGTTGACAGTTCATACTGCATTACTTTTTCAGATAACCTTCTTAGCAAACTGGTTTATAAAGCTAACCTACTGGGTAACCCAGGCTACTCTCATGAGCGCCCATTTTTACTTGTTAGATAATTTCTCCTTCTTCCATAGCTGACTCTTTCCCAGTCGACTCTCACTATCTTTCCCTAATGACGCGCGGGGTGTGATGGGAAGGACGTAAGCGAGGCAGAGAGACGTCGTCTTCCTCCCTTTTCCCTTTCCATCACCCCTTGCTCCCGCTGCGCGCGTTACACGAAGACGACCAGGGACGAGTCAGCTTCTACAGTCCAAGGCTATTCATGCCATCGGGAGGGCTTGAACTGAACTATGCGTTTTAATGGACATAATATGTGGATGATGATGTCATTTTACTGCAACAACCGAAATTCTTCAGTTTATTGTTTTCTTGTGCAAATTGTTATTTTAAAACTCAGCGGGATGGAAAGGATATAAATAAGAAATGAAAAACGAAATGATTCTGGTAGTTGTAGTCAAATGTTAGTGTCGTCGAAGAAAATGGCCTCAGTCCGGCCCTACTGCGGCTAGCCTAATCCATGCCTGGAACCGGTTATGGTACGACTCAGCCTTGGCGAGTTCTCTGTGACGCAACTGGGACGCCGCGCACTCGTACTGTGCTTTTTTGGGGGTCCCCTCTGCATTAAAAATCAAAGATGGCGGACGACACCCAGAAATACTGAGAACTCGCCTTGTTAAGTACTTCTACACTGAAGTGAAGCGGCTTCGGCCACCTTTTCGCCGTCCCAACGAGAGTTTCGCCTTGAGCGGACTCATCAAGACAATAATATAAATGCCAATTGCGAATTAATGCAAATAAAAATTTCGAGCTCGGACGGCTTTTCTTCCCTTTTAAGTTGGAGGGTATTTTACGCTTGAAATTGAACTGTACTTGTTCAACCCGAAACTGTCGGTTAGTTTTTTTTTTGAATTATTGGTTAGGGACATTGAATTCCTCACTCGATCCACTGTACATTCCCTTTGAGGGAGAGCGTTACTCCCCGTGCATATGTTTGGATTATATGTTTGGAAAGTGAAATGCATGCTTGCAACAAAGATACTTATAGACTATGTACGGATTTCAAGTTTTCAACTGATCGAAATGTCTAACAATATCAAAGCTCCCTGGAACGCCGTGTAAAAAAAGTGTAGTAGTCCGCGTTAGATTGTTACGCATCTACAGCGGTCACAAAGCTGCTTGAGAGAGATATTCTCTCACTCATCGCAGTGTAACGTCGGAGAGACTGTTCGTCGTTCATGGTGTCAAGCATGTCCAGCAATATGTTATCTGCTGCATCGTCGTTGTCACTGCACCTTTCCAATTGCATGGTCAGCCGATCCACGTTTTTGTTCAACGTAGCGAGTGTGCGCAGAATTCGTTTGCCGGTGTCGAATTCCATTGACATACAGCACCCCGATAGAGAATCTTCGCTGTCACGATGCTTGTAATCAGAAGGCTTAAAAGGAGGCGAGGTTGGGAATGCATTCGACTTACCACCCGACCCGATACGATTTCTGTTGAGACCCAGGTTCCCTCTGAACTTTGACATGATAAATTCTACCATCTCGTATTCGTTCATCTGTTTATCGTTCGAAGCCTTCACATCAGTAAATGAGTCGTTTATGATTGCTACGAACATGTTAAGCAGGTAGAAAACGCAGAAGTACATGAATGTAAAAAAGTAGAAGGGCCCCAGCAAACGGTTTGTACGCTCGATGTTCCTGTAATCAAAGTCGCCCAGAATTATAGCTGTTTGAGTTTCAAACGTGGTGAGGAAATTCTTGAACTTGTCGTTGTTATTGCTAAACGACAGAAACGCCAAGATGGCATACGCGAGAAATACCAGCATGAAAGTCACTAGAAAAGATCCAAGTGGCTTGGCGAAATCAGCGATGGTTGACCCCAGAAGTGACATACGCTTGTTAAACCTAAAGAGTTTCATGAACCGCAGGGTAACCAAGAACACAAGCAGCCCCATGATCAGACTCAGGGACTCGTCCGCTGCCCCGGCGTACTGGAAGCTCACAAAGTCCTTGGGATTGTAACGCAACTTTAAGAAGTTTTCTTCCACTTGTAACCAGCGTACAAGATAAAGTATACCCATGGCAAACTCACAGACAATAAGGAGTACCTATTAGTAGAGAGATAATATTTCTCAAAACGTGAAATGCCAATGAATTAGATAGATTTTGGTAACTCTTAAAGGTAATGCGCGTTGCGGGGTTTAACGAATCACTCCATATATTAGCAGCGGTTGCGACCAACAAAAGGTAAATGGCTTGTCTGAACTCTTTCCGTGAGAATCTGTTTATCCAGCGTGAAGGCAAAAGGCTGGAGGGACGCATGCTAAATGTTACCCAAATTGGGGGCGGAATCGCTTGTTGAGAAAAAGTACCCGTCATAGATCATAGATAAAAAGCACTACTGATACGCGAAATACAACCAGCTACTTAACCTACGACTGGTATGAATAAATGAATGGATAAATAGTAATTATATGAAATTACCTCCATCCAGTTAAAGAATCCGTGAAAGTACCCTTTGCGCTGTTTGTACATCTTTTTACCTTCGCGGTACATGAAATAAAACATGAAGAGAACCAAAAAAATTTGGCAGGCTAGAATGAACCTGCTGTAGGGACCAACATAACTGTACAGACGTGAGACGACAAAATGGACTCGAGGAAAGGCACCGCCCGTTGGCAGGAATTCTACGAACATAAACGCGATGCCAAATAGGTTCACGTTAGCATTGTACACAGTGAATTCAACGAAAACTGCGCGGGTTCTCGTGTCAACCCAGTTATGGGAATGCAGATCCGCAATTACGGTCAGTGCCGTGGGGTAGTCGTATCCTAAATCCGCGGGGTATCCACCCCCGCTGTAAAGGCTCATATGGCCCCAGAAGGGGTAGCCATTGAGATCTAGAGTGTCATGATACAACCATCGGGTGGGGCAAGATATGATCGAACCATCGGGAAGAACAGCAGAATCGAGGACGAAATAAGTTTTTACTGTGTTTCCGGGTCGTTTTCGTTTTCTCTGTTGACGACCTGAAGTAGATGTGTACACAGGTTCGACTGCACGACGTAAACGAACACGAGACGAATCGCCATATTCTGCGAGTGTCTCTTTTCCTATGTCCCTGAAGGCGAACTGTTCTTCAATACTCCTCCTGCGGCGAGCAGTTGTTGCATGAGTTTTGTTCAGATAAGCCCATCCCACATCATAGTCCCCCTTGTCTTCTTTCAGTACAGAATATTCAGCCAAGCAGTCGTTGAAATAGGGCTTAAAATCGTCTACAACGACACAGGAATCTGTAAAAGGAACCGAAATGCGAAGAGTGCAGCTTTAATGTTTTATCAAAAGATAAATTCTCTTAATAGACCCCACCTGTTTACAAGGGCCCAAACGTGACAAATTTTTGAACGGACGAATTTTTTACCTATTTAACCCGTTTTAGCTTTACCTGGAACCGGGCAAATTCTGTTACATGTATAGTGCTGTTTACACTAGTCCTTACCAATTTTTTTTTAGGTGTCAGCATTGGAGTGGCTTTTTTTTACCAAAGCCGCGTAACCTGGCTTTAGGCTTTTACGTCGCAAACTATGCAAAAACTTGCACGGTTAGAAGTTAACACGAGTCCGCTTAAAAGTGGAACAGTACTGGTCAAAAATTCTGACCTACTTCTGATCAGGTAAAGAACTTGCACACTTTGCGGTTTAAAAACTTGCCCAGTTCCGTGGATACCGTGTACACAAAAGGCAGATGCGTGCAAGTTTTGCTCCGTTCAAAAATTTGTCCGGACCCGTGTAAATGGGGTTCTTGGTAAACTTGCCCGGTTCCGCGGGTCCCATGTAAACGAAGGGCGGATCCGTGCAAGTCTTTGTCTGTTCAAAAATTTGTCCTCACCCTGGTTAACTGGGTTTTAGTTTCGTTAGTCAAAATAAAGGCGGACGTAAACAGTCAGCCAGATGCGGTTTGCGGTACCTAATATATAAATTATCTACCTATAGGGTATGAATGTAAGCATCTTTTCCTGCATGCCATTAGTTTCTATCAAATCAGTGCTCGATGTAAAACCATACTTTGAGTGTAAGTCCAATAGTACGTTTAATAGGAGACTGGTAAGTTCTATAGTTTAAATCTTGGAGAACATACTATTGTACTTTTCTAAAACATAAAACATAAACAGGAGAAGTGGCGCCCTGGACACTGCAGCAGCCCTAGCAACTATAGTGAGCCAAAGATTGAGGTCATAATCGTCGACTTTTGTGGGACGGCAATTTTAAAACCTATCATCCTTTAAAATGATAACAAAAACAAAAAAGAATCATGTTCATTTCAAACGTACTGGTAATACTTTTAAGTCTCTACATCAACAAGGAGTCGAGGTAGAATTCCTATATTTCCTTGAGGCGAGCCTTTTAACAAGTTTTTATTTCTGCGTTCGGCGAAGGAAGACCCATACTAATCACGTTTTGCGGAGATAGTCGCGGCGAAGGTCTGCTTTGGTCCTTCCATACATTCGTGGACACTGATTTTGGCGCATGACATAAGTGCCATTGCCTGTATTTTGGTCCTTGTTATGTGTCTATACGTCAAATGCACTTCTCTTAACTTCCATTACCTCTAGTTTATCTTTAATTTTCATTTGAATCTTTTTCATACCTTTTTGCACTCGTGCTTGTCTGAATCTGGAGATTCCAACCAAATAGTTGTTCCGGTCGTCAATAAATCCCGTGTATTTATCCGATTTGTTATTGTATAGAACACCCGGGTATAAGTTCGGCACCAGTGTTTCTCGACCCCAGTGAAAAAACAGATCCACGTCACTTGCCTTGATAAAGAAACAATACGTGGCATTTCAAAAAAAAGTCGCTTTTCTCACTGTTTTCCCTACAAAAATGCCAATATTCTTCCCTGGGAGAATATTGGTACTGTCTATTGCTAACATATACATGAAGCATGTCAAAATAACTACAATGTGAACGACTACAAGTCATATTTTAAGTTACTTTTTCCTTAGTCAAATGCTTTTATACCGATGATACGTCAATAAAGCAGTGTTAAACTACTGTATTTTGCTGTATATTTACAGTTATGTATTTGAAATGAAAATCAGTGGAGCTGAATGATTTTTCATTGCTCATAAGAGCTTGTTTTATTTGATGTCTGAATTCTAAGTTTTAATTGAAATCTTTAAAATAAGAGCCTGTGGCTCCTGTGTAAAATGGGTCTAAATGGAAACTTAGACTAAGGAGCCTCTGTACGGATACCTGCAGAAGATTTTTGTTCAAAACTGCGAGGTTTTTGGTGGCGAATTAGCAAGACTAGCCGCAAAATGCACATGGGCTTCAAGATTTTACGGTATTACTCGTAAGAATAACTTCCATATACTTACATCAGCCAGATCAACCCCTGTCTCGTCCAAGTCTACGAATGTGTCATGGAGGTTCTTCCTCAAAAGGTAGGCATAGGGATCTCTGTTGCCATAGGCAACCAGGAGAAGAAATATGACGAAAAGAAAATACGTCAACACCTCTTTTATGATTTGGGACATGCGTACTTCCTTCAGTCTTTGTTCACGTGCCGATTTCAGAAATTCTTCGTCTGGTGGCCTGTTTGGTGAGAAACATAAGAGACGGAGTCCTGTTACACCTCGAATTTCTCTTGCAACTTGTCGAGATGCAAGTTGAAATAAAAATTATCTAGTATAACAACCATTTTAAAGTAAAAAACAATGTCTCGCAATTAACCTTATGGTTAGCTTAGATTAAGTGTTGAAAAAAGTAGAAGCAAATCCATCGATTTCAAAAATTACTGCTGCAATGTTTTATAGTTGCAAGACATGACATTATTTTATGAAGTGTTATACTACGTATATAACAAAATTCCGTCATTTCCGTTAATGATCCTGGGTCAGTTGATATAGTCATAATTGAAGAGCTACTTAGATTTCGCGGCGAATAAAGCATTTTCTTTAATGACGTATTTCACTGTTCACAAACCAGTACCTACCCGTATTGTTCGTCATCGTCGTCGTCATAATCATGCACAACGTCATCTCCAGTCTCTCTACCATCACGGCTACCTTTGAGTTCCTTCTTTTGCGATACGTCGTCGTCTGAATCCATTGGCTTTCGGATAATCATGGCAAATAACAGAGCCACCAAGACTACCTTAAAAGGCTGTATGACCAGTATCGACTGGGAAAATGAGGTCACAAAGGCGATAAGCCATTTGTTTGCTATCTCTGGCCCCCATGCCAGAGAGTAGAAGACGGTAAAAGTTGCACTAGTAACAGAAGATAGAAAGCAGAGAACCCATGCTACGTAAACAAAACCATGCGGCAGGCCTTTCTCTTTCTTCTTAGTTTTGTCGTCTTCGTCTTTTTTCTTGTTGCTGTTGCTGTCAGCTTGTTCATCTTTCTCGATTGAATATGCCTCTTGTAAATCTAGAGAAAGCGACTCTCTGGAGGTGCACCGGCTAATATCCGAAAATCCCTCGTCTCGCCTTCCCTCGGTCCCCTCGGTGGTATCTAGATCAGGCTGCTGCTTTGATTTTGTCGGGCGCACGCTTCGAAATATTTGAACCAATGCTAAGTTGACGGGGAAAACAATAAGGCTCGCTTGGACACCGATTATCAACACTTTGAGATCGAACTCATATGTTCCAATTCTTATCATCATTGCTGATTCTGCTGATCCGCCTATCTGGTAAAACATGGCGTTCGTGACCATGGTGAGGCATAGTAAAGACAAACAACAAGAAATACGCTGAACTCGTGTGAACGGGCTGTTGGCAGGACGTGTCACCACTGAAAACCACAGGTGTCCGTCGCCCAGTTCTCTAACGGTCTTGCTCACAAACAGATGTTGGAAGTGCGTCAGCTCCTTGTCGCTGGCAACCGGAAGTATTCTATCCACCCTCCCGTCACCCTCTTCAACGGCGAGCCAGCGCTCACAGATGAAATACCAGCGGTCTTCTGTACGGAGATCATCCACGGAAACACGGCTAAGATACCAGGAAGGATTGTTTCCTAGAAGTTGGTCACAGAATTGAAGGAGATTAATAAATATACCGCTGGGACTCTCTTTCGCTAAATTTTAAGGTTAAGAAACATTTTCTTCCTCGCCGAACCGGGATTGACATGTTGTGTGCTTGGGTTATTTCAACATTATGACTGACTGTTTGGTATTTAAGTTTGTTTTTTAAAACGTTTTGCTCAGTTATAGACAGTGCATGATTCAGGTGATTTATGACATTTCTCGTTTTCAGATAAAAAAATGGGGTGGGAAGAGGTGATAAGTTAAAGGTATTAAGGACAATACAGTCAACTCTCTTTAAGATGGACACCTTTGGGATGGGCACTTAGTGTCCGTCTTAGAGAAATGTCTATCTGATAGAGAGTTGAATAAAGGGGGTAAAGAAAGGCAGGGACCAACTCTAGGTGTCCATTTTACAGAGGTGTCCGTCGTATAGAGGTGTCCGTTAAGAGAGGGTCGACTGTATAAATACACTGTAATGCCATAATACCTAAGTTATCGTGCCATATCCTGATATGATTTAAGTTACCAAGTCGTCTGGGCAGTGTCACCACGAAGTTATTCTCCTGTCCCCTTTGGAACACTTTCCGGTTATGGTCCGCCAACGGCATTGGGGGGCTTTCCCACTCGTCACCTGAGAGCACTATAAATACACTACTGGTGGTCCCTGCGTTTTGCCTAACTCCAGTGCGAACGCTTATAAGGTACGGAAACGTGGCTTCACCTCCTTTGCTTACCGCGGTAGCTCCAGTCTGCAGAATTGATTAAATGTCATCAGCATAAATTACATGTGCCTACATATACAAAAGTAGGGTGGTTTTTGACTGCGGAGGAAAAGCACAAGTTAAGATTCGTTTACCAAAAAATGTTTGAGGTTTAGTTCTTGCCTCCCCCCTCCCCCTACAATAAGATAATAGGGAGTTTTAGCAATGACGACGGCGACGGCAACGAGAACGCCAAAAAAGCAATGGGTTTGTTAAGCAAAACAACGACTTTGCACGTGCATCACGCTTTTTTGTACATTTCTTTACCGTCACTGCGCGACTACGACGTGAACATGCCTGATTCCACGCTTAATGGAGGACGTAAACAAGCGACGGCGAATTTTTCCTTCTCTGTCTAAACTTGAGTGCGGTCCCCCTACATTTGACATTTTCAGAGGATTGGAATAAACGCGACAATGTTTGAAAAAACGCGAATGCCTTTTTAAAGTGACGTTTTCGCTGCCGTCGCCGTCGTCGACGCTAAAGCTCCCTAATGGAAATGACGCTTACCGGGAGCCGATTGTGCATGCGTACAATATCTTATGTAATTTGGAGACCGTACATTCGTTTATCATCATAGGCGGTTTTTTAATTCTAGCAAAAAATAACCGATCGGATTATATATTTCAACTGATCTGGGTTACTCGGCCAGTTTGCCTGCTGAATTTGGCTAAATTTGAGGATACAGCTCCTTTAAGGCAAACTCTACTGTATGGTGTTTGCCTTGAAAGTGAAGGTTTAACTCCTCTATAATTGTGACCTTCGGGCAGGGGATATTGCAGCAAATCCTACCTTCTCGAGGTCTTTTTTGTCAAATCTCCTGGCAATAACAACCAACAGTATGTATAGTCCAAAGATTAAGCACACGACTAACAGAACCACAAAGTTCTCGCTGAGGTCGGCTGAAAATACTTTGTCAAAATCGATTGGATTTGGTGCCACCAGAAAGTCGCTAGCAAATGAAGTTAGATGATTACATTTGCAATGGATAAGCTCGGGTTTGGTTTGTTCTCCCACCTGTGGAATAAAGTAGTTGCATTAAAAGGAAACAATAATCAAATAATAACCCGGTGGGGATTCCATCCCATGTGAAAGGAGCGAGGATGCTGGTCGGAGATCGATTTAAAATTGAACCTCTAATGATGACCAATCCCCGTGTGGCTCCATCTTTATTAGATTACAGAAGAGTATCAAAAGCCTAGTTAATTTCACTGCAATAAAGACGAATGGTAAATGCAGCAATCGATGTGATTTGTACTTTGTATTGACCACTGATCAAGCGATACCTGTATACCTGGGTAAAAGATACTGGCTTTCCGTTCGCTTAGAGCACCTAAATCTGTATAAGTAATACCCAAGTGTGCAGTATACACAGAGATAATAGGGACCTTAAGATCCGACGACGGCGACGGCAACGAGAACGTCAAAAAAGCAATAGGTTTAATAACCAAAACAACAATTTTGCACGTGCATCACGCTTTTTTGTACATTTCTTTCCCGTCGCACACGACTACGACGAGTAAATGCCTGATTTCACGTTTTACAGAGGAATCACACAAGCGACGACGAAATTTCCTCTCTCTTTCTGAACTGACTTGGATATGGTCCTTAGGAATTCAGCTTTAGGAGAGTTCACCTACATTTGACAAAGTTAGTGACTTGGAGTAATCGCGGTGAAGATTGAAAGAACGCCAATTCACTTTTTCAGCGACGATTTCAATGCCATCGCCGTCCTCGGATCTTAAGGTCCCTTTTACAGGGAATTCCCAAGAAAGGGATGGACAAAGCGGAGTCAAATACACAGGTCTGAAAAAGACTCACGTAAAATAAGAACAAGTAACAATTGGAAAACACAAAACAGTGACGTACTGTACAGAACAGCAAGATCAGTGGCATTTAAAACCCAGAAAAGACATCAAGTTGAGCACCAGCAAAATCAAAATCAGTGAACACATTTGCTACATCAAGGGGGAGACCACCCCTATCAAGACACCAAAAAACATAGCAATTTGAAATACAGTGGCACTACAAAAGCAATTATTGAACTTTTTTTGAATAGATATTAACACATTACAACACAAACAGCAAAGTCACTCGCCTTGCATCCAGTGTTGATCCAATTCTCGTTTACTTCATCCCAAAATAAGCAGTTTGATGAGAAAACTCTCAAGAGATAGCGTTCAGTGTCATTGGGGTTGAAGGTGTTGCCTTGAAAGTCCACATTAGGAGCTTTGGTGCCTTCCCGGATTTTTGAAGGTGTGGTGGGTGTTGGAGGCGGAGGTGGGATGATCACACATGAACGCTTCATTCGACCATGCGTACCCCTGCTGCTACATTCTAAAGGAAGACCTCTACGATTACGCTCAGCGGCGGGCGAAGGACTTGTTGCTTGCACGTCCGGTTCTGTTGGAGTCTCCGGATCTTGCTTTTTGTAATAAATACCTGGAGTTTTCAAGACATAAAGTGTGAGATAAAGTTAAGTAAAACTTTATCCACACAGAGTGGCTTGTTCAGCTTGTCTGGCATACATGGTGATCGGTCGTTTCGCTAGCGTCCCGTTCGCTAACGTCTTAAGTCGTTTCGCCCACGAAACAAAGCGAGCGCTACACATGTAATATATACCTCGTTCTTTCAGCTATGACACATAAAAGTCCAATACAATACATCGTTTGCAAACAGGACGTTGGAGAAACGACTTGGTGAAACGTCCGTAAATCGGCATTCATAGACTTTACTACATTATGAACTTGAAATCACATTTAAACCTTCAATTTTAAAAGCCTCAAGTTCAATTTAAATCTAAATTACAATACAAAAATGAATGGAAAGTTATGCTTGGTAAGATAAATATGTTAACTTATCGACAGTATTGTTCCAGAGTTTCATTTTAGTTTTTCTTGCACTCGGGGAAAAAGAAAAGAGAGAGAAACAAAGAACAAGTACCAGCAACAAGTCAACACACATCTAGTGTTGACGCTGGAAGTTAAGCCCGAGCCACTCGTTCTCCACCTGGGTAGGGTTGGTGGGGTTACGGGAGGGAGACGGCGAGACGGCGAGACGGCGAGACGGGAGACGGCGAGTGTTCAAGACCTGCACCTCCATTGCTCCCCGAGAGCATCAGTTTTTTTTTTTTTTTTGGGGGGGGGGGGGAAGGGGGGCGTATTACTTCTAGCTATCAATAGACTTTACAAATAAGCACTTGAAAGACCTACCAATGTAATATTTTCCCGTTTTAGTCACCAGGCTATTACTTATGGAGACGGTGTACGGGTCTATGACACAATCTCTCACAACGTCGATCTCAACATGATACTCAGTTTCCGTAGAATTTGTCGCGTTTAAGTTCCCTGCACTGTTCACATCAGAAGACTCCTTCGTAGAATTCAGCGACTCTTCTGTAGAATTCAACGAAGAAGAAACATTCCTAGACACGTTCCTGAAGGAACAGTTACTGAAGTTTGGAATTGTCCAGTTGTAATCAAATTTGTCAGTATTTGGTCTTTCGTTATACCGCAAAAAGACAGACATTTCATTAGAACTATTCAGTGGGATCACTTGAATATGAACAGAATAATTTGCAGAATTTACGTCCAGTGTATGATATTGGATAAACTGGTTGTCTCCTAAAGGAATGACGTGGAACTCTTCTTGTTTTGGTTTCTGGCTTGCATTGCGTGGAACGTAAATGTCGACATCGCCAGTAAAACTGGAAGTGTTCAGCGGATTTCCATTTTCGTCCCTTAGAATAAGGCCCACTAAAAATGACTTGACGTATTTGCTGCTATTCGACCAAGTAAGTGTGTTTTCAGGAGATGAACTCATCTAAGAAAGAGCAATCATCTTCGTTAGTTAACCATGTTAACTCCATCTTTCTTGCCAAAGACACAATATGATTCTTACACGAAGCAAGGCAAAAGAAGACAGAGCTGAAAGTGAGTCAGCTGTAAGCTGACAGCTATCTATACCCCTTCTTATTCCGGTGCGCTGCTTAAACAAATGGGCCGCAATTAGACATACGAGACAAATCCTTAAAAATTCTACATTTTCTGCAATACCCTTCGTGTACATTATTGGCCAACCTCGTCCCTAGGGCGCTTTTCCCTGGCTTTGGAGGCAGAGAAAAGCGCCCTGGGGACGAGGTTGGCGATCTCCCGCTCAGCTGTAGACAAGCGCTCTACCGACTGAGCTAATATATCCTGCCGCGGTTAAAGCGAATACTGACAATTGCTCAGGTTTTTGAAGAAGTTGTATAAGCGAATCTTTTTTTACATTTTTTTGCCTCATGAACATATGCCTTTTATTTTTGTTATATTTTGGTTATTGCTTGCAAAGAGCTGAAAATTGCACAAATATAATTACTTTATAGCCCACGTTCGATATATTAAAATTCTAAGATGACTCCGAGGCTTTAGGGTCAAAGTTGTCAATTTTTTACCACTCCATTGTCTCGCAATTCCCAGAAGAGACGTGAGCACAAAGAAAACCAAACCAAATATAGAAAAAATAATCAGAAAGCCTCAAAGTCATGTTAGAATTTAAATATATCGAACGAAGGTTATAAAATTTCGAAATGTTCCCAGACATAAGCAGGTTGTAAGGTATTGTAATGGCTAGAAAGAGTGTTTTTGAAAACATGGGAACTGGTTTTTCCAGTTTTGAAATTCTTTAGGAGCCGAAATTCCGTTAAGATCAGCTGAAATAGTGAGATTTAAAATAATAATAATAATAATAATAATAATAATAATGACTTTATTTTAGTGTCAATGTATTTAGCTTAACGGTTAGCTAATTGGGGAGACTTTCCAACGTACTAGCACACTAATTTATTACATGACTATTCAATTTCAATTTCAATTTTCATGATCTTACCTAAAACCTAAAACTATACACAAATGTACACGACTCAAAATTTACACAGGTCACTGCAAAATACTTTTTGGCGGTTAATCTTAACTTGTCTTTTTTACTGTTGACGGTTACTGAAGTTTTAGGCCGTTTGACGGCTGAGAGTAAACCCCGGGGGGGGGGGGGGGTACTTTAGGAATTTCTGGGTGAGGATGTGCCGCTGGGACCCTGGAACCCTTAACTTATACCAGAGCTAGTTCAGCTGATGAATTTTGTTACCCTATACTAGAGTAAACTCCCCAAATCCCCCATGTCCTACAGTAGCTGTTTTTCAGAAACTACTGAGGTCACTAGCACAGTCTAGCCAAAACAAAACCTTATACCACAATCCCTAGTCTAGATAAAATCTTCAACCAACTGATCAGTTTCCTGAAAAATGATACCCTATTCTAGACCCAAACGCTTTGATTTATATACCCTGTCCTAGAGTAAACTGCTTGAAAACCATACCCTTCACAGCGGCACATACCTATATAGCCCATATATGGCAGTACCTACCCCCACCCCCCCCCCCGGGGGAGTAAACCCCATTGAGACCCTCTACAAGTATTATATCCTCGTCAAAAGGTTTACACCTACCTGTGCACCGACACTAGAGTATTTTTCTGTTCCATTAGCTCCGTACGTCATATTCATTTCCTCAAGCGACGGTAAAACAAAACTAGTTTCGCTATTTGAAACACCCGAGCCACCCAAGTCCTCCAAAAGCAGTTTCCTTAGAGTCAAATTTAAGAAGAGAGAGTTGATTTCAGCTGGGTCGTCTCCAGAAATGAGATATCCAAAAACAGCGTTGGCTAGCGTGTCACGAGCTTCGAAACATTTCAAAGTGCGATTTCTGGCCTGAAAAAGGAAAAAGACTGCACTTATTGGAATGAGGATCTCGTAAATCTGCACAGAAAAAGAAACATTTCACTCGGGACATCAGTCCACTTGCAGCTGATATCTAATAAACTAGATAATGAATTTAAAAAACTGCGCACCTCTTAGGTTTTCAACTCTATCTTTCAGGTGTCTTACAATGCTGCAGAAATCACCTATATTTTTCATGGGGCGATAATTTTGTCAACAAAAGGCGTTTCTATCATCAGTTTTTAGTCAACGCTGATCTCGTAGCGCATGAAGTTATTATAGGGTCTTCATCAAAAGTTGTATATTTAATTTCTTAGTTTTGCTGTTTACTTATGAGGCATTTTAAAATAATAAAACTATCCGATGGATTTACGTGAAAACCTGTTGCAACTCTAGTTTTTTGAGTTCTCTCCAAACTTCTAAGTGTATTTATAACTCGATATACGCACAGCTAAAAGCTCATAATAAAGAGGAAGTGGTCGGGTGGTCGTACGTTCGGTTGGTCGGTGGGCGGGTGGTCGGATGGCCAGATGATCGGATGGTCGGATAGTCGGACGGTGGGATGGTCGGATAGTCTGTGGGCGGTTGGTCGGACGGTCGGATGGTCGGTGGGCGGGCGGTCAGATGGCCGGTTGGTCAGGTGGTCAGATGGTCCCGGGTGTTTAAGTGGTTGAATGGTCGTTTGATCGGGTGCAGGATTGGCCACAAACAGAAGCGAGAGCAAGACCTTAAGTGTGACTGCTCAGTAAAATAAAGATAAACAATTTCCAGGACTTTGGCAAATGGACGTTTACTAGAGGGTGAATGTTTAACCGAGTGATTCGCTCTGTCGAAGGGCTATCCCTACTGAACGTTAGCTTTCCAAACGAAGGTCATGCAAACGTCAAACTCTTTTTGAGACTGCTGGATCAAATGTTCAATTTAACTAAGCGTCGAACTCAGGCTTTGTTGACACAGCACCGGACGAATTTCGACTAGCTGAAAATTTCGACCGGACAGGGCGATTTTCGCATGACCTTGAAATGAAAACGCACGAACAAAATAGAAACAACAAACTAGCGGAAATAGAGCGATTTGATTGGTTTATCGAACGGGTATAAACGCGCTCGGCTTTTGGTTGGTTAAACGAACGCTCAGGTGAAATTAAACTTCATGCCCGAGAACTTTCTAGAAATCAATCGATACTTCCCTTTGACGTCATACTGTAACACGATTGGCCAATCCAACAATGCCTTCTTCATATTAGGGCTTTCTTTGGCGGGAAAACGAAGAGGCCATGTTTTGATCTTTTCATCCATTGGCTGATAAAGCAAATAACGAACACTTACCGAAACCATTTTTCAAGGTCATACGAAAATCGCTCTAACGTGGTTCCATGTGAACGGACCCACCTCAACGTATGAGTTTTCAACCGGTCATAAATTTTTCCTGTGTCGTGTGAACGTAGCCAAAGTTGAAACGAAAAAAGATATGGTGCCAAAAAAGTTTAAAATCGTACGGAAGAACTCCGCTTTGCAGAAACCCGTTTATGACGCGGACAGTTTTCGTTGTCCTGAGGAGCAGCTCAATATAATTTAAATGTTGAATAAACCGCGGCATTTTTACATCGTCTGTCCGTATGAAACAGACGCACGGACAAGCGTCGAACTTATCAAGAACTTGATTACTATGGTTTGTTACATGAAAAGTTCGAAATTTGGACTTGGCCTCAGATTTTTTAATGGTAATAGATTTGCGTTACAGTAAAAAGCCCACAAATAAGAACCTAGTGATTTAAGAACCTACAGGCTGAAATTTGGCATTTAAATACCCCAAAATATAAGAACCTGCTCAGCCTGGAAAAGAAAAATAGTTTCTTATACAAAAAATCACTCCAATTTTGATGGTTAAAATTCTGGATTTTAATTGTGTGAGAAAATTCTCGAAAAAAGTTTTTGTGTTTCTTTAATTTACGTTTGTTTGGATTTTCACAAGAAATCTTTTTTCCATAAACCATTATGTGTCACTAGCACAATTTTTCTGCCAATGGTTACACTACGACAACCTCTGAAAAATAAGAACCTATTAAGAACCTAAACAGCCTGAATTGTAAAAAACCTTCCTACAATATAAGAACCTGTTCAGCCTGACCACGAAAATTCTAGGCTTTTATATGTGGGCTTTTAATTACTGTATCAACTTAATCAAACTTATGTGTCTCCGCCCCCCCCCCCCCCCCCCCCAGTGTACTACAGTTTACTTGAAAGCAACGCCTTAATTGTGTGACTTACAATCTCCTTGCTAGAAACAATTCCCTCATCTGTTGAATTTCCGGCGTAACCTGTTATATTCTCGTTCGTGTTATTGGCGTCATATTTCGCCAGTAAAGATGACGAAGCCGCTAAGTTTCCTATGACACTAATAACAGCAGCGACTCCTTCTTGGACTTTAGCGAAAACCACGTTTTCCCCTGGGGATGAAGCTAATACTGAGGTCATCTGGTCGACCACCGACAAAACCGTTTCCTGTTAAAAAGAAAAAAAAAACACACACATACACACATATTAGAATAAATGCTTACTAGAAATACGTATCTCGCAATAACCCTCACGAAACTCGGTTTGGTAGCGGCACTTAAGTTAAGCCTGTTAACCCAAAATTATAGACTAATGTAGAGGGTTATAATTCTAAGCGATTAGAGGAAGGTCATACCTTGGAAAGTATGTTCTCAGGTGATTTAAATATAGAATGGTAGTTCTAAACCATGTGAGAATGCTTCGGAGTGGTTTCTCCTCCCTCAACAATGACAAGTTGGTCAGTCAATCTGGCTAATTGCTTATTTACTTTTAAAATTTAGAAGGAACATGTTAAAATAAATGTTTAAAAATATACACTCGGTTCAAATAAACTTGTCATATGGAAACTTAAGCCCCTTTAAGATAAGTTTGTATTGGTCAGTGACCGATAGACGTTACTGGAAGAATGCGCATCCGTGCTGTAAACGAAGGGTTTTCTGAGTGACTGTGCTAACTCTTTTAAAAGGCAGATTCATCGTGACATCACTGTCACACTTTGCATGGCTCATTACAACAATTGTTAATGCAACAATTAAATTTAAAGTTGTAAAAATAATTTTTTTTTAGCTGTTTAACTTCGAATAATCTATACAGTAAGTTTGAAGATTTGTGCAAGCAGCAATCAAGAATACATTTGGCTCTCAAAAATTGCAGAATTGTTGGGTGGCAAAAACGCTCATTGGACATACATTCTTTGCAAGAATTCCAATATTTGAAACGCTTTCTGAAAAAGAATATCTCTTATCGGGGTCACATTCAGAGATAGCAAATTCTACATTCTAAGGTACCTAAGAATGTCGAATTTGCTATCTCTTAATGTGACCCCGATAAGAGAGATACTTTTTCAGAAATCGTATTAGCCAACAGGAGCTACTCCCCTGTAAGCTGATATAACTTACACCAAGTATTTCTATTAGGTGTCATCATAGTAGAAGAGAGTGGTTATGAAAGCAGGCAAAAATCTAAGGTGAAAACAATGGTTCTGCAGTTGATGTTGGGAACTCCCTGATGGTGGCCAATACTCTGTTTTTTTGTTCTCAATTTGTGACGGAATAAATTAACGCAAACGTTTCTATTGGTCAGTTGGTTAAAAAAGATAGGAATGGTGCTGAACTCCGGGGGAGAGACTCTGCATATAAAAGGGGTGGGAATGCTCGTCGTCTCGCTTAGGGGTGTAAATTTCGGATTTTGGTCTCACTTAGGGTGTTCTGGGCAAAACGCCATCATATTTAGCCGTGAAGGTCTGGTTTAGGGTTGCACGTGAAAAAATACAAAAATATGTGTATTATCTGTGTTTTAACATGGTCTGTTTTAGGGGTAAAAAAAAGCTTGGGCTACGCCTGGATCGGTCTCTTTTAGGGATTTAATTCAAAATTTCCGACGAGCATCCCCACCCCTTTCATATGCGGAGTCCTCCCCCGGGGGCTTAAATAAGCACGGCGTTTTTGCTTGATGGACATCTACCGGAAGAGAGGCGTTTTTAAACTCAACCCTGTCACATTTTTACTGCTTACTGTCTTCACTCAGAGAGACGATCTGCCCGAAAATTTGGGCAAAACGGTATACAGTGTACAATGTATTTTTCCTAATGATCCTATTTGGAAAGTACGGGTGCTTGATGTTCTATGCATTCGGCCCTCCCCCACCCCCCCCCCCCCCCCTTCGAGGCATGAACACTTGAAAATAAAGGTAAGGTTTTTTCAAGTTTCAATCCATGTTCATCCTTACAATCCGTAGCAACAGACAACGGGCAACAGTCTCAACTCCTAAATAATATAGTCTTTAATAATGGAACCGGACAATTACTTTTGGAATTCAGTTGATGTGAATGTTCGAAAATACATGGCTAATTAGCATGACAAAGCCCCTTCAACAAAAACATAAACAGGCTTAATAACCACTGCAATTTATTAACTTTGGTCTCATTGTTCAGGTTTTTACCAAGAAAGGATACCATAGAGAGAATACCAAGGGTCTACCACCCTCTCTTGTTTATCCTTGACAGAGGTTTTTCAATATATTGTATACGATCACGCAGTTTTACTGGGTACCCTGTGATCCTCTTACCCCTGCCTGTGTGTCGACTTCGCCCGGCTGTTGAGTCAAGCTATCTAACGCTGAGCCCACAAGCTTGATCTGGTCCACATTGGAAACTTCAAATTTAGCCACATTTTTGATGATTTCTTTGCGAAACTGGAAAAGAAAAGCAACTCTTTAAAACTATTGAAAGAAAACTCCCTCACACAGCTTTCTCTGTCGATAATTTCTTCAGCTCATTAAGTTATGAATATATGAAAATCATATATGAGAACTTCGGGGTGAAGAATTATATGAAAGAAGATCATGGCAGTTATAGACGTAACTTTTGCAGTTCCGAAAAGAAAGCCTGAAAAAAGAATTTATAATAATTCTTTTCCGGCTTTCTATTTGCAACTGCAAAAGGTGCGTCTATAACTGCGATGATCTTCTTTCATGTAATTCAGCTCCATTAATTAGTTAAAGATTACATTAGGTCACTTAGTCGTTACTATGACCCTTGGGGGTCGGCAAAATTGAAGGAGGATGGTTGGTTGTTAGGGGATGCCTAGCTGTATCGAGGTTTAGTAATGCTTTGGGAGCCTTACAATGCTGAATACAATGAGTGAAGTCAATATTAAGTCAAGTTAATATTTTGTTTCAATACAAAAGAGCTTTAGGAAACTCTTGCGGACAAATCAACGGAGTTTCTTGACCCGATATGATCTTGGGAAGCAAAACGAACTGATTTCGGCAGGAACAGTCATTGAGTGTTTAATATCTTTCTCAATTATAATTGGCATTGTAGAGCAAAAACTGAAATCTAGGTGTTAGTAGTAGTGCATCACCTCATGTCACTCTGAAAGTGTGTTCAATTTTTTTTGAACCTGAAAAAGGAAGCGGAATTCATCCCCAACTTATCGCGGCAAGGAGAGTCTATCGTGGAGACTGCTGTCGCTTTACGATCGCGATAATCGCAGCCGAGTTGTTTCCATAAAATAGCTATGATTGCTAAACCCGGCTTTCTTTTTTGCAGTGATTATGAAAATTCTTGTGTGCAAGCTATAAACAATAAAAGCCATCCTTACCTCTTTTCTTTTTCCTTCCGTTATTGCCACAGCTTCCGTCTCGTTTTGACTCCTGCCCGCTTTATCTTGCCGGCTCATGAAGTTTAAAATCGAAGAGAGAGAACTGGCAATCTCTACTACTTTTTGCAAGTCTCCTGTCTTAATTGCCTCTTTCAAAAGTCCGTCGTCGTTACTTATGAAATGTGCAAGACCTTTCTCATCAAGCGGTGGAACGATTACCTTTAGGGATGTGAAAAAATACCTACCTTAAAATCAACAATGTTTAATACAATATTTCATTACCTTGACCAGCTACAAACCAACCCTCTTTTCATTTTCGAACACCATCCTATCTCGCTTGTCCCCCTTCACGCCAATTTGTTCATTCCCCATTCCTCATTTTTTTCTCTGCTTAATTCCCTCTTCCCCTCTTTTCCTTTCCTCTCTTCTTGTTTTATTCTCTCCCTTCTTTTTCCCTTCCATCCTTTCATCCTTCCTCCCTTCTACCCTCATTCTATCTCCATCCTCCCTCTTTTCTTTCTTCCTATTCTCAAAATGTAATATTCCTTCCTTAACATCTTCTTGGTAATGCCTGCCTTAATTAGCACCTTGTTGCTAACTGGAAAGCTCCCTCTACAATCCTTCCCTTTTTTCAAACACTTTTTATTACATCTTCATGTTTTTATATCAATGCACAAAAACATCGTACACATTCTAACCCTTCATCGCCGTATTTTCTCCTCACCTTAAGATCGTGAAAAACTGCTGTAGCAGCGCCGAGGTGATCGATTATGCGCATGCGCAAGGTGAGCTTGAAATCGTTGCTTTCGTGCCCCATGGGGAGAAGTATTGAAGATGCATTGGAATCTTTAGATACGTAAAAGACGGATGGCTGGAAATCGGTTAAGTAAGCGAACTCATAGGTGAAAGGAGGATCAGGATCGGCCCAGTCTGAGCAGCTTATTGTAAATGAGGTGTTCATGGCTATTCCGTTCTTTGGCGTGACAGTGCAAGTGCCTGTAGGAAAATCAATCATAAAGAACTGAGACATGAAGTGTAGTGGGAGAAAGGCTAAAAATTTCTGGAAAATCTTCCCATTCGTCTAAGATTTTGGGAGAAAGAGGTTTTTCACAATTTATCATTATGATATTGTGATTATTGATAAAACCGGGTCTCATGAAAAATTCGGTGAAGAGAAAAAACGTCCCCTTGAATCTTGTAATGAAAGTACGGCTACTCAGTATCCTCCATTTTTCGACCGTATCCATCAGGGTTGCTAACAGTTTCGGATGCGATGAGACGAAAAAGCCGCCTAAAACTTTCGAGACCATCAAAGTTCCCCTAGGATATTTGAACAGATTCATAGTTTTTAGGACAGCTTCAAATTAACCAAAGAGGCTTCTAGTAAAGAGAAAAAAACCATTTGAGTCATAGCCTGCGAATGCAGCCTTTTCTCCTTGCTCCTGGCCGCTTGGGACGTGTCGCCTAGCGACGAGGATCAAGGAGAAACGGCTGTATTCGCAGGCTTTTTAAGTCACCTCTGACGTTTTTGGAAACAATTTGCTAAAATTTCAGCTCAGGTTTGACCCAGCAATCACGGTGATCGAAACGCAGCTCAACGGCCCCTTTAGTTACATGCCGGCAAAAATCCCATTGCTTCGGTTTACTGCCTTCTGCAGCTATGACAGTTATATTACGTCCGGAAAAGCACAGTAATGAGATTCATGCTTTCTAGGATAGGCAACGCGAAGTTTCCTTTATAGCCCAAACATAAATTCCTTAAGTAAGGTCAAAGTTATGGGCATTTCTGGACAGCTATGACAGACCTCCTCGGCTTTAACCTATTCGCTCCTGGAGATTTTGCCGAAAAACTTGATTTGAAGCTAGCCGAGTGGTTTTATGGACACTCTCGTGCTATGAAGAGTTAAAACGTACCACAAACCGGTTTACAGGTCGTACACTTCGCGGCCTCGTGATCCAGATGCAAAATATCAGCTTGCGAAGTTGGAGCATTCGCAGAAAGCAAAATTTCGAGTTTTTGGGTTTAAAAGTGACACAGCAGTCTTGACTTTTACTTTTCGCTTTCTCTCCTGCCCTCTTTTTTCACTTTTCTTGCCTCATTTTTCTTTCTCTTGCTGGGCATTTAGTAGGCCTCGTTTTGGTGGGAAGAGTTTTTAGGAAAGCTTTAAGGTTCTTAGGATTAGGTGAAAGGAAAGGTAGGTGAGCAATGGAACAAGATTTTCATGGAGATTTTCAGGTCAATGTCACATGGTTTTTTTGCTTCTTTCTCCGGTATCCTTGACTGAATTGTGCTCATTCCGGTATGGTTTGAAAGATCTCTTCACTCTGCACAAGTTGGTGGACAAAGTTGTCCTTGATCGTTAAAACTGATGACGTCACAAAGGGTAGAAAGGACGTGGATCCGTACGGGCGGTTACAGGCGGCTCAGGGGCGATTGGGTTAATAATTCTTCTTATCATAGTGAGAACAACAATTATTTTACGAGAAGTGGTCTAAATTCATAAAATTAAAAAGAGAGTCAGGTTTTTTTTGTGCGTATACTGTCGTGCGGACATAATTAAATTAGAGACAAATTTTGGTAAAATCTTACCGTTTTCAGGTGGAGAGTTGGTGAGAAAAGTGTGAAAGTATTCGCCATATTGTCCGCTTGGTCGTATTGCCCTGAATAAAGCAGTATAATAAGTATCTCTAGCCATGTTGTCTGGTTTCACTGCCAGATCTAGTGATGTAATTGATGTAGTTGTGATTTGGTCGAGATTTAGAACTTCGAATTCTTTCATTTCTTTCGTGTCTGTTGGGTCTTTTATCTTGGAAGACGGGGGGTGACGAAAAAGCTTCCATACGAACGACAGTGTCCCAAAGCAAATCACACAGGTTCCCTTCAGTTGTAGCTTTTGGTCAATGTTGACCTTTGGTGGGCACAACGGAGTACAGCTACGGATCAAGAGAAAACAGGATTCAATGATTACAAAAGACATGGCCTGATACACCCCTAACGTACAACACGTTATCATGGTATGAAATTTTCTAGAATACGAACAGTCTCTCTTTTTCTCACTCTGTCGAGCGAAAAGCGCTAGACACGAAAATGACCACGCGGCTCGCTCGCGCGTGTACTCCCCTCACTAAAGCGTGAAATTTAGGGGAGAAAAAAGAATGAACTGTAGTACATTAAAGGAACAGCGAAAATTTTCTGCTATCTATATATAACACTGAAAGTGCGATCTTTTCTTTCCACATTTGTTACATAACGAAGAGTCCGAGAAATCAAGTTAGACAATAATTGCCCCAATAAT
The DNA here is from genome assembly GCF_958299795.1 of Porites lutea. NCBI lineage: Eukaryota > Metazoa > Cnidaria > Anthozoa > Scleractinia > Poritidae > Porites > Porites lutea. The sequence continues at coordinate 33,763,957 of NC_133202.1, forward strand.
TCGTGGAAGTGACATAAATGTTCGCGTGCGTTGGGCCTTATTTTTATGGCGGTCCCTATAAATTGAGCAAAAAATTTAGATTTTTACTAAGCTTGAAAGGTTCTTGAAAAATAATAAAGAGGGGTCTTTAAGAGAAGGTCCTTCCATTGTCATAAATTAAAGCATTCAAGGAATCACCGACCCCTGCTGGCTCCATGTGATCCCTTTACCCGTTGATATGATGGCAATAAAACTAAGATAACTCGGTATTATAATCACAATTTTGAATGCTAAATGAAGTCGTGGGAAGCAATTTTATTCGTAGTTTTTTTCCTTAAGGAAAAGAATAAGTTGTCACGTTGAAAATGGTCAGGAAATCTAAATTATAGGAAACAATTTTTACCAACAAATCTTAACGCTAAAAGTGGCAAAATGAGGCTTTTAGCCACTTACCCAACTCTCACTTCTGGGGGGTCCCCTAAAACAAGTTCCAGCTTTTGATTGAAGACAGCTTTTTTTGTAAAGAAGGGATTATAGGTATAGAGAACAAGCGTAATGATGTATCTGTAATGTAAATCAAAGTACATGGGGTCAAAAATGTATAAAGCGAGCTGAAGAAAATTGTCAATACGTTAACAAATGGTTTTCAGATCTAGACAAACAGGTTCAATGGTGACCGTGATGCAAATTTTACTGAGACAGAACGTCTACATATACCATCCTTAAAATGCTTGGGAAGAAAACTGAAATTAACGAAAATCTTCGATCAAACGCATCGCTTGCGGTTGATAACTTATTCGTCTAAAAAGTTACTGGATGAAACTGAAATAAATGGCAAGCCAGTGTTACCATGTCACCAGCAAAATGGCCGGTTTTCGTAACTCTACCATTTCCTGTAGGTGCCTAGGCACTAGCTAATGTGTAAACCAAAGGAGAACGCGACCTAATAGTCCCGTCGCATGAGCAGCATCAACGGTGTGGTTTTATAGAAAAGGACTGCCTGTTTTAAGAAAATCCCAAAAACAAACACTGAGGACGGAATATTCAGCAGCAAAACTTTTGGGTCTATTTATGTTCCCTGTATCAACGCCAATTCTCTGAACGCAGTTCATAATATACTAGTACTCGTAGTTTCTCATGTAGAATTTTTTTGTAACATATTTTTGTTCATAACTTTGTGACAGTACACAGGACGCGCGTTTTCTGGGTAACCATTTTTGTCAGGAACTTGTTTGCCTTAAAAATTTCATGATGTATTGAATTTTAATCGGCTTTTTTGTAACAAATGTAATGTTGTCAGTTGTTCAAAAAAGAGGAAAAAAACTAGAACGCTTGGTCGCAGTTTAATGGTTATGTTGATACGTACGTAGAGTTTTCTGCCATTCCACGTCGTGAATCAATCTGCACAAGAGGACCTGTCAAGTTAAGCCGACCGGGACCTGTGCCAAAGCAGCCTCCCAGATTCTAAACAAAATCAAACCAAACAATTAGAATCAGCAAAACAAAGAATTAATGAGTCACGCGTTGCAGGGATAAAGGGCAACTTATTTGATGCCGTAGACTGATTTCACCGTAGTTTGGAAAAAAAACCATGGCATCACGGAATTTCCAAAAATTGTGCCTCGCGAAAATAAGAATACACGCCTCGATTCGGTGAAAAAAAGTAAACGATGAAAAAAATAGCACGAAAGCACCCTTTAACAAGCAAACATTCAAATCAATTCAAACATTCTAAATCAAATTAATTTTCTTGAACGACCGTACCTTCTGCCATTATTCTCATCATTAACGAGTTGGCTAAAATGACTCTTTCAGTTAATGGTTGTTAACGATGGATGACTTTATATTACCTCAGAAGCATTTTGATTGCTGTAATCCGTATTTAGGTCAGGTATAGGCACAAGTGGAATGTTAGAGATATTTCCGCTTGTGTTAAATGAAGGATCTGATGAATTACGACAAAGCCAATGGTACTGTGGAGTCGCTTGGTTAATGTCTGCATAGTCCGGGTCTTTAGAGGACCTTGCGTCCAAGGATATCTACATGAGGTAGGTAAACTTCAGTATAGATTACTAAATGGAGCTATTAGTTCCGTAATTCAGACTAAATTTAGTGACCAAAACTGGCTATCAAAAACTCCTGTAAGAAATAGCCGCTTAAAACGGCCAAAGAAGGTTGAAGCAGACAAAAGAATATACTGACGGAAGGAAATGGAGAATGCAGGTACTGCGATTTTTGTTGTTGTTTTTCCATGCTTCCAGGTTAATATGATTTGAGATATCACTTTGCATGACAGAGTTTGTTTTAACGAAGAGAGAGGAAATGATCATAGATCGATTAACTTTAAAGAGACGCATTAAGGACGAAAGTTCTATAGTGACAGCTGATCCATCACCTGGGGTTTCGCCACTGCAAAGTAAAGAAAACACCAGAAAAGGAGTTCTAATACATACACACAATGTATACACTGTTTACAGGTAGCCATCACGACACCTAAAGGAGGATCATGTAGTTATCCCTATATTAAGATCTCTGTTTACAGAAAACCCACCCAAACCAGGAAAGGTTGCCCATACCACCAGGGTCTACGTCCCCTACTCTTTTCGAACAGTGGTGTGGGTTCTTTTACGTCCCACAAAAACCAGATACGTGAAAGTGCTGTGAGACGGGACCTAAGGTTTTTCGTCCTTATCCGAGAAGACTAGAAAGTCTAACCGTTAGCAGACGTCATTACAAAGGCAGCACTTTCTTCCTCAATTATTGAAAGACCTTGAGTGCTGGTCAGGCTGGGGTTTGAACCATCGACCTCCCGCTCAGCAGACCGGCGTTCTCTCAACTGAGCTAACCAGGCGTTGGGTTAGCTTATGAGCTTAGAGAATAAAACTTAAAAAAAAAACTTACAGTACTTCCATACTTGGCGCGTCTTTTTGGCCCTCCTCCTATAGAAGCCTGCAAGGAATCTTGGGTAGCCACGACATGTATAAAAGCAACCGCTGACCCCGAGACTCCAGCAATACCTTCCATAATGATCGTAAAGTTAAGTTTGTAAAAGCCAAATTCCATGGAGGTTGCTGCTAATTTCAAATAAGACTGGTCATTGGTTTTTATGTTTACTGCTTTCTCCGCTTGCTGTTGATACGTGACTGGGTCTTTAGAGATCTTGTAAACTTCCCAGAGAAAGGTTGTGGTTTTTGAAGCCTCGCAATCAATCTCATTTTGAGTATTGATTAAAACAGATTCTGAACGTTTCAGCTTTTTTGCGTGGCTCACGTTTGAACCCACACCTAAAGAAAACAGAAAGAAAAACGACATCAATTTTCTTAAAAAATCAATTATCAGAAAGCCAACATTCAGTGACAGAGATTATTGACTTAAATCGGAGTTACAGTCAACTCTCTTGCAGCTCTAAGACGGTCACCTTTTCGACTGGCTCTAAGTGTTCGTCTAATAATGTCCGGTGCTTTATTGAATGTTTATATTCTGATTCATGAGTTGTCTGGGATAGATAGGGTGGGGAGTTTTGTTGCCTAGAAAAGGGCAGCCAAATTGCAGGTGAACATGGCCTGGTACAGTGAAAGGGTTCCAGCAGCACAATCCGACTTCACCTGGGATTTATGAAGGCTGAATGCATAGAACATCAAGCACCCGTGCTTTCCAAATAGGGTTAGAAGGAAAAATACATTGTAAACTGTATATCGTTTTGCCCAAATTTTCGGGCAGATCGTCTCTGTGAGTGAAGACAGTAAGCAGTAAAAATGTGACAGGGTTGAGTTTAAAAGGCAAAAACGCCTCTCTTCCGGTAGATGTCCGTCAAGCAAAAACGCCGTGCTTATTTAAGCCCCCGGGGGGAGGACTCCGCACACGAAAGGGGTGGGGATGCTCGTCGGAAATTTTGAATTAAACCCCTAAAGGAGACCGATCTGGGCGTGGCCCAAGCTTTTTTTGACCCCTATAAGACGCCATGTTAAAACACAGACAAATGAAAAATACAGTGACTTTTAGTGATGGCAAAAACATTGTCATCGAATACTTGGATTACTGATGAATGGAGTAAATAAAACGAATAAAAAATATACGTATCAAATATATATTTTTTATATTTTTTCGCGTGCAACCCTAAACGAGACCTTCACGGATAAATATGATGGCGTTTTGCCAAGAACACCCTAAGTGAGACCAAAATCCGAAATTTACACCCCTAAGCGAGACGACGAGCATCCCCACCCCTTTCACATGCGGAGTCTTCCCTCGGGATTTAAGCTCCCTTACACTGGAGTAGTACATACAAAGAAAGCAAAATATGAAACTCACCCACTATGGAAGCGTTAGGATAATAGCATCCTAATTTTAACGTGACTGACTTAAGCTCCTTTTCCTCACGTGAAACGGTATTGTTGGCGACGACTTTTACCCGAAAATCATCAACAGTTTTATAGATGTAGCGATGAGTAATACTCAGTTCACTTTCACTAGAATGATTAATGTACTTATGGCCTGGAAAATTAGTCTGACAATGACTTCCTCCAATCACAACAAACCCATGTCCATCGCCCATATCCATCGTAATGCATGTCCTTGTGCCATATTTCAAGAAGCTCAGTTCAAAAATTGTCGTACTATTGATCTTTACCGGGCTATTGTCTGTAATCTCCAGGTCCATCACGCTTCTTTCCGTTTTAACCGGAAACACCTTGATCACGCGGCTTACCAGGTTAAAAACTGTCACGTTGGTCCAGTACTCTTTCTCACCTTCGGCAAACTTATAAGTGGTGGAGGAGGTGGTGGTGTTTTTCTCTGTACCGTCATCAAACTTCCACCAGAACGTGAGGTTGAAACCTTTGTCGGGCGTAGCTGTAAAGTTAACTTTATGTTCACAGGGAAATATGTTTTTGTCGGGTCCAAACCCGTGAATATTAGAGCCAAAATCACTAACTGTTGTGAAGGTGTTGAATGTCACGTTTGTGACGTCATCCTGGACAATGAGAATGATTGATCGATTCACCTCTGACACCAGATTCTTAGCTTGAAGCGTAACAGGGAAAATTCCATTTAAACTAACATTAACAAGTGGGTTATCTCCAATGTCGGTTTTGAAGGAAGAATAAATGTAGGGTGTCCCTTGAATCTGTAAAGAAAATGTCACGTTTGTGCCGTTGGTCATGGTCCAAATGACCGGAAAATTTTTTCCAAGGATCTTCGGCGGAATTTCAGGGAGTTCAAGATCTTCTATTGGCTTCTGCACTATTGCGAATAAGCTGAAGTTCGCCATACTCAGCCTGTTAGAACAGTTCACATACACGTCGTATCTTCCAACATTCGAGTAATTGTGTGAGACTTTGAACACCAAATTCCTGAAAGGAGCCTTCTCCGTGTTCACACCGTCTGCAAAATACGTCAAATTGTAGCATTCCTTTGCGAAGAATTCAAAGTTGTTATCGCCAAAGTCAAAGAAACATGCAAAATCGGAGCCTTCCGCCATGGTCATGCTGAACTCGACAGGATCACTGATGTTCGTTGGAGATGTCGTGACTTCTAGCGTGACAATTGGAATCTCAGGTTTGCAGACTTTCACGCTGGTACTGTTAATAGCACTGCTGACATCGTTGAATGCGGTAAGGTTCAGAACATAATCATCGTGAGTACTGTAGGAATGGTTGGCTATGGACACGCTTGATGTCAGGTTAGTTCCGTCACCAAAGTCATAGTAATACTGGCGATCTGTTCCATTAACAGCAAGTAGAACATTCAAGGTCCCATTAACCTCCAGACAATCAGTGGGGTAAGTTTTCTATAAATAAATTATAGCGATATTATTAGTTATTGTAGGTAGGTGAAGTATGATCGTCCAGTTGAGTGTAGTCCTGAACATAGATTTTTCAGGGTTCGTAAGTTTTCCTATTTGAACGCCTAGATTCGAGGTTTTAAAGGAAAATGGCGACCGGGATTGAAAGTATCAGGGACACCCAACGAATATAGTTCAAAACCACTTAAACATAGCATTGTTGAACTTATTTTAGTATTTAAACTGTAGATATAGTTGGCATATTTTTATCTCCTAAAAAGTTTTCATCTGTTCGGATTTCCTAGCTGAACGTATAGACTTGCTACAAGTCGACCTCTTGGCGAGCGGAGCGTGCCTTGTTTGGCCGCGAAGCGGCCGACCGCGAGCGACGAAGTCGCGAGAGGTCCCGCGCCATATGAAATCCGACGAAGGACTTTTTTGAAAGTCTACTGAACGTATAGTGATCCGAAAATTATAGGGATCAAAACTTACCTTTTCGATCTCTACTCGTCTTCGGAACAGATATTTTCCGAAAATTGACGTTGGGTGCTCCTGAAGAATACACGGGATGCGGGATTTGCCCTTTATGAACGCCGGGATTCGGGATTTGAAAGCAAAACGGGGGCGAATTCAGGATTGAAAGTATACAAGGGATCGTGCGGGATGCGGGATTGCGTGAAAATAACTGAGGTCGGGATGACGGGATTGAAGAACCCTATTGGAAACTCCTTTAGCCTCCGAATACAGCCTCCAGTGACGTTTCGGAAGTGAGAGAAGAAACGTCGCTAGCGATGGTGAGAGATATTCGCAGGCTAGAGACCCTCTGAATAGGACTGTTAATCACAGCACCTAGCTGCATGGCAGGCGCGTGAACGGGAAGGAAGAGGGGATACTGACGTGCTCAAAAACGGATTGTCATACCCCAGGTCCCCCGGTGTCATACCCAAGCCATCTATTACAATGCGACAGTATAGCGCACATACCATACGTTCAAGTCCCTCAGTTTATCTTTTACCGCTGAGATTTCCAAGTACCTTTTTGAAAATGAAATCCCACTTAGCTTACCCTATCCCTACCCTCCTCTCCCTCCATCTTTTCCGACAACCCTCCTATTCTTTCAATACAATTGATACCATGAAATAGTAAGTAAAAATTACAAGCAGTGCATGAATATTCTGTTTGTCATTGTTCGTAAGGGGCTTTCAAGACTTCTTTAAAGGTCTTTTAAAACTGAGGTCAGTTCTCTTCAAGACATAAAGTGTCTCGGCCGGATCAAATTGTTCGCCTTCAGTAACAAAGAAGCTCTCGTCGTAAAAATATTGAAAGGCCGGAATGATGAAAAAAGTTAGGGAAAAACAGTCTCCGTTTTAGGGACGCATCCTTTTCATATCGGTGTTTACGGGTAAAGAGTCGAAAATAAGATAGAAAAGTAGCCTTTCATTTACGTGGCAAGGACCATATCTAAGTTTCCGATCTAGGGGAATGTTCGGTTAGAGAGTGTTGGGCGTAGAGCCTCTTGATTGTTCATTCAAGGGAGATTTAAAGCCTTGTGGTATACCTGAATGCTAAGAATCGTGACAGGATCTTGCACTTCTGCTGTCGTGCTGGCAGTTAACGTATGCAATGCATTCTGCGCGGTGATAGTGACATTAAAGTGGTCAGAAGTGGTGTAGTTATGCCAGACTGAAATAACGAAAATGTCCATGATATTGTCAATGTTGACAATCCACACAGGCTCAGACCCGTCACCAAAAGACACGGAGACATTGACCTTGCTTCCGTTTCTTATTTCAATGCCTATGTTGGTTGGGTAGCCTGTCTCCACTGGGGTAATGTTTTTGACGAATCCAAAGCCTTCGATTGCTTCAGAGACTGAGATCTTGAAACTGATGATGGCCTCTGAGAAGTCGTTCTTAGCTACAAGGACCAGACAGTATGTGCCAATAGATGCATATGAATGGGTTATATTCCGGCTGGTTGTATTTACGGTGGAGTTGTCACCGAAGTTCCACATGTATCTGTGTAAATAAAGAATAATTATATATCATAATTATTCCAAGGACCTATACGATAAGCATTGTAAAGTGAGGCAAGAGCCATGACACAGTGTTTGACAAGTGAAGGGAAGTAAAGGGAAACCAGGAATTAAAGGGTGTTTCTAAGAACCGAGAGCTCGAGAAATCGAGATTCTATTGTACCGTCCTGTACCGTACGCTCGCTCAGGCAGTGGTGGTGTCAACATTTTCTCAAAAAGCATCTGGAAGAACTTGACCTTTAAATATTGCCAACCAGGGCGAGCTAAGTTATCCAATGATAAAAGTAGAATTATCTGAGGATAACATCGAAGTACGTTCAAAAACATAAATTTGAATCTAAAAGAAATTCTTTGTTGAAGCTAGAGCAGTTTTCGTGTCAAACTATCAAAGACGTTTAAACTCGAAAACACCGCTTTTCAATAAAGGTATTCGACAGCTGCTCAAGATGAATACTTACAAAACGCCATCTCCTACATGAGGGGCGACAGCAAACTCTAAGGGAGCGTTTACGGCCTGAGCAGTGTTTGGGTAGTTGACGTAAATTGGCTCCCGCACTGGATCGTAAATCTTGATGTATCTTTGCACCTTTGCGGAGTGGCCAGCTTGATTGTACACAGCCAGCGTGACAGAATGGCCGGGTTCTGGGTTTGATGTCGAAAAGTATTTTTTCACTGTTTCGTTGGGACAGTTTAACACCTCTCCATCGCTGAAGTCCCAGAGGAACCTGTAAAATAAATGTAGTTACCATCGTTAGCATCCTAATTTTTGTCATTGCCAGTTCATTGACCATCATCGATCATTATTAATTATTCATCGGCATCGCCATATCGTCGACGTCATCATCATCACCATCATCATCGTCGTAGTCGTCGTCATCATCATCATCATCATCATCATCACCATCATCATCATCATCATATCACTTTCAATCTCATCTACGTTTTCACCACAACCACCAATACTATCAAATCATCTTAATCTTGTCACCAAGGATCAAACTGTACAATTATTGTCGGCTAAAAATATTTAAATTCGTTTCAACGAAAGGGACATCGCCAAAGCTTATGTACATTAACTGAAGTTTTATCTCGTGTTTTTACTATCGAGGTTTGACTTCGTAAAGATAACGAGGTAACTTACGTAAAGTTGCTTTCAGCTGGGATTCCTGTTAAAGAAGTCTTTGTGATTTCCACTGTCTGGTTGGTTGCACCAATTTGAGGATTGAAAGTGAAATTAAAGTCTACAACTAAAATTGACGAAACTCAAATAGTTAGTGATAGACAATGGTACCGTTATTGAGGAACTAATTTTTGCGGACACGAACGCTCGTTTATATGAAGCACCTACAGTGACGTGACCTTCTTTACCCGTACTCACATTCTAAACATTATGTCCATTATGTCCAAAGAAAAAAGATCTTTTTTAATCATCAAACTTGCTCTCAGCAGTGGGCCTACGTGTCGTAGGTTTCACTAGTAGTGGGACATTTATGTACGAAACATTATCTACACTTATCTGGCTCATCCAGGATGTTTGTGACGTGAAACTAGCTTAGTGGTCTAATAGCTCTTACTAGTTTCGTATGGTTCATTGGTAGAGCATCTGGACTAGAAACCAGAGGGTTATAGGTTCGACTCCCATTGGAAATACTCGGATTTTTTCTGCCGAGCTTCCTGTGTCACTGACTGAAAAAACACCTTTCACATTATCTAACCTGTTAAGAGAAATGCACTTTGTTTAATTGATGTTACTTTGCAGTGAAAGAGGCGGTTGCTTATCCGAGTAACACATGCGGCCTGTTTTTCTCAGGAACCAGAATCACTTCGTTTAGCTATAGCTTATGTTATGAAATTAAACGGATCTCATAATTACCCTTTTTCAGTGTACTCTGTGCAGCCACCCCTCCTTCTAATTTTTTTTTGAGCTGATCGAGGGGAGGCTCTGTACAGGCAGTATTTCTGGAAACAAGACGAAGTGTAACCGGACATAATAAACTTCTTTTCAAAATTACAGCTCTTCATGCAGTTTAAGACTGTAGACAGTATTTCACAGGTTTCCTGTCAAATGAAAGGTTAAATGGCCCGTTATCCTATCTAATTACCTGATAAAATCTCGAAACACTCGCTAGTCAGGACACTGATAGCATTCTCTGCCATGACGTATACATCTTTCTTGCCGGGCATTGAACATTCGATAGGAGACACGGTCCAATTTTGCGTTTTGTTCAGACGCCAGAAAATAATGACCTGATCCTGAGGCGGAATCACCTGTACGGAGATGTCTACGAAATCGCCGATTTTACAAATTGTGCTGTTCAGTGATGTTGTCTGAAGAAGAGGAAGAAGAAGAGTAGATGTTTCATGTACAACGATGTTTCGTGCAATTTATCAAACACGACAAGCAGCGTGATCCTGACACCGAGAAGTGAGCGCAGCCGAGTTTAAATTGACTAAAAATTCCGGGGTTACTCAACAAAGTTTTATGTGGGAAAGGCCCGCCCCCGAGGTCAAATCCCTTTTCTCTTTAACTATTGTAACTGGTCCAATTGTTTTTGATATGAAGAAATTGCCAATACATGATATATTCCAGTCATTTTCATAAAGTTTTTCATAGTAAAAAATGATACAGCCATAAGGTGCCTCTTTTTCGAAATGTTTTAATTTAAGACTCTTTAAATACCTAAAGGAAAAATGTCACTTTTCCTGACTATAAAAATGATACTTGAACTCGTGAAGTCCCTACCCTTTTGTAAACCTGCCTAAAAAAGGACTGCTTTTGTGTGGAGCCACCCGTGTAGGCCATTCTATGAAGTAACCCCCAGCCCCATAGCTTACCATGTTTTGGATTGCGTCTTTGACCACAATAGACTTTGTAGCATTACCACATAAAGAGGACGATGACGATGACGACTTTGATTTGACTTCAACATCGTAGCTGCCTGATCTGCTGTAAGTGTGAGATATGATCTTTTGTGGATTGTCTAAGCTTTGTTCAAGAGACGAGTCGCCAAAATTGATTGTATAGTCGTAGTTACATGTGTCTGACACGGTTAAGTTGAACGATTGTCCTGTTCTTAGAATGTTGGCCGTGATGTTGAAGAGCGCTGAAAGGCAAAAGAAACCCTCACTACTAACAGTAGCCAAATTTCAATTTATTACAGCATTCAATTTTTGCCATGTGTAAGTAGTACGTGAAAATTTGTCATTTGAATTCCTATCACACTTTAGATTAAAAAAAAATAGACTGAATTAAATAACATATCGGAATCGTACTCGGATAGGTTACAACTAAGTACACAGTGTCAAATAAAAATTCATAGCTCATGTAGACAAGTCTCAAAGCATTTTTTCCAAAGCATGTACAAAAAAATTGGGTTTTATAATTGTTCGGATTGTTTCGATGAATCAGGAAGCGTTGAGTGACAATTTTGGTCCACAAGCTTCATAGTTAAGTCAAATTCTCCACACATGTCCAATACTCACCACTTGTTCAAGTCGTCAAGTGTAAGAATCAAGTGGTACGAGTCGTTAAGTTGTGCTATTGGTTCAAGCGGTAAATATGATACGTTTGAGTGAAATAAAGTGCAGTACATGACTTGGCTGCATCTCATTCGACAACTGGACAAGTGTACAGAGGTGGTCCTGTCAAGTGGTGCGACTCGTTTGAGTTGTACAACTGGTGAAATAGCTGCTCATTGGCGACGCTTAGAATTTGTGAGCAACGTTGTCGAGAGGGGGCCCTGTCAAGTGGTACGATTCCTACGAGTCGTGCAACTGGTGTAATTAGCTCGTGAACAGGAAATGCGAACGCATACGCTATGAATATTCTTCGTTCTATAAGCTTCATAAACGACAAACATTCGATGCATGAAAACAGGGTCCCCCTCACGACAACTTTTCTCTCAAATTCTAAATGTGTAGAGAGGATGTCAATAAATCATATGGAGGACGTTGCCCATGGCAACAAGCTACATAAACACTATCACTTTTTAAAAAACCCCCATAGTATAAAATTTTCTTATTTGCGGTATTATTTCTTAAATACGAAGTGCCTTCAGTTTGTTAGAGTCTATCTATTTGCATGCTTTACAACAATGGAAAGACAGAATGCACATCCATTGGCTTTCGTTGGGATTTTTCACCAGGTCACTAACAGTCAAATTGAGCTGATCAATCCTGAGCGACGACGCCAAGATAAGGAGTTACAAGACGCGGAGTGTCTTTTATTCTTATTTTTTGACACCGTTTCTAGCTGGCTCTACATTAGTTATTAAAGAGCCAGGATATATATTATGTTATAAATGACGCCTGATAAATAACAATCCTTACCATCAATGGATGCTGTAAACTGCAATGCCTGAAAAACATTTAACAATTACATGTATATGAAGGTCATGCCCTTGAAGAGGTTATTTTACAAAAATTAATGGATTTTAGAATGATTTTCCAGTAATATTACTACCTCGCAACTTTACTGACGCCATGCTACCCTATTATGCAATGAATGTAGTCTATTCTACCATTTTAAATATCAACAGTAGCTTTCACAATTTTAAGCGCTTGAATTTGTTTTAGATTTGTAAATAGCACGTAACATTTGCTGAGTTAATCAGCAAGCTAAAACTAGGGGGTGCTGATTGACGTTGCGAGACATCTTTGCACTAGCGCGTGGCAAGTAGATATTAGCAAAATGGGGGTTTTATTTGATACCATACAATGAGCTGCTTTAACACATTGAGGTAAAACAGTGGTAAAGCATTTAGCACTGAAATTTGATAGCGTATTATACCCTGTACAGATCGAGTTTTGCCAAGACTTCAACAAAACATCACCATTTCTATGAGAGGCAGTTTGATTGCTGTGGTTTGGCCATATGTAAAGGCTATATTACATGAAGTTAGTACAAATCAACTTTATCATTTCTTCAAAAAGCACAAATATCAATTGTAAAGTGTTAACAAGACACATATTAGACTGGGGTGATCGTCGACCGCCGGTAATTCGCGACACAACATAGTAAAACAGTCAGAACTAGAACTCACCATTAAAAATGGTCCCAAGAGGAAAACGTTTTTGCTCTTCATTCTCCTTTGAGTTTAAAACCAACTGTCTTTCATTTCTCGTAATAAAAGCTGAAAACAATAAAACGACTATAAATTGACTGACTGTGAATAAATACGTTGTAACCATGCTTTCGCGAATACGGCGAATAGCTACATCCTCAAGAAGGCAATCTAACAGAATAGAAAACATGTCGAGTTTTCAAATGCATTTCAACCGGTCTTTACAATAAACCTGCACCTGGAGTCTGTAAACTTTGCGAAAAGAAACTTTTAAGTTTTTCGTGATCAGCTTCATTGAAGGTTTACGCTTACATAGTTTAAGAAATCTTGGCATGGTCATAGACAATTCTCTTTTTGGCAAACACCTAATAATTCATACATAGAAATATTATTCTGTTGTGTCTCCTGCCGGGTAAAAAGTTTCAGAAGACTTAACTTTTTGGAGATTAATTTCGAGATTCTGTTTCTGGCCCATTAATAATCGTAGAAAATATTTGTCCAATTTTGTGCGAGTCCTCACCTTCATTATCGTTTTACACGGTGGTATACAAAAAGTTAATTTGTCCGATGGCTTCCTTTGAAAATTGAAGAGACGTTAATTTTTTTTAAAGTAGACCGTGCAGGTGTTTTTGAAGTGTCTCTTTCAAAGTCATCAAAACTCAAACAATGATTGCTTCTCGTTTGTTTCTACCCCCAAGCATTCTAGTAATCACTAATATTACCTTAGCGGTGTTTAAGCACACCAGTTCATAAAAAAATATTATTATGTATACAAAAAAAATTTTCAAGTCGCACAAAATTATGTGCAACTTTAATCGGATAGTCTAATGTGTTAGTCGGAGCATGAGGGGTCTGTAACACCTGCGGGTTTATGTATGCATGGGAACACGAAGATAAACCCGCTCAAAAACATGTACAGGGGCACCCAAAAGGAAATTTTGAGAAAAAGACCTAAAAACAACAACAAAGCATGAATAAAGCTTTTTGAAGCCATTTTAAGCATTTTGGAAGATTGCTGGGAAAAATTTATCTGTTCCTCACTCCCACCAAGACTGATGGAAGATGACGCAATTCTAAACATCAAATCCCCTCAGACACTCTGAATTGCCTTTTTCCCAGCAACACTTTCCTTCCAAGGACATATTATTTCTCCCAAATCTCCCAGCCAGCAAAAATTTGCTTGAAGAACAGATATTTTGAGGAGAAGATCCATTGTGTGCTCCTGCATGTTCAATTTGAGTCTTTATAAACTGGTATAAAAAGAAAGCTTCATTTTGTTTAAACTTTCTTATTTAAATTTTGTGCTGTGAAATAATGAATATTTAAAATCGTATATGTCCCAATAAACGTTATTTCTATTGTCAATGACATATCAGAAAGCAAATTATTTTTTTATATAAAGCCTCACAAAAGAAACTTGGAAATTTAATTGGTCTCAGTGAAAGAAAAATCATCTTTTCTAGCTTAAAATTTTGATATTATTCCAAGGAAGCTGATACTTTCAACTGTTAAGTTGATATTCTACTATCAAATGCAGACGTCACTAAATATGTAATATGATCATAGGAGAACTTAACAACTAATGAAATGTTCATCAACTGGAACCTGTCAGTTTAAAACTATTAATGTTATCACAACCTTACAGTCCTTACATCCTAGTATAAGCATATTTATTATAGGCTGAGTCTGTTTTCGCCACGTGATTGGTCTATTTGCGGTCCGTAACTTGCTATACGGACCAAAATTTTTAAAGAAAAAGCTCATTTCGGAGCTCTAAATCTCTTTACCTCGGAATAAAAGGTTTAAATAAAGTTATAAGACGCCTGTCAACCTTGAGGACTTTGATGTTGACTTTGGCCTTCAACATTTTGAACTGTATTTATTTGTGAACGAAGGCGATGAAGAAACTAGCTCGTAATCTTATCGAAGAGGATTCTAGTCAGTGTTCGAAAATTTTATCTCAGTACACAGTTAAGAAGACGAAAATCGACTGGCAGAGATTCGAGATGTTTCGCCTAAGAGAAAATGAGTAATTCCTTCGAAAAATATGATAACAAACATACCCGCACCCGATAATCTTGACAAGCTTCTTTGCCATTTGCACTGTTTTTTCAAAGACCAACGAAAGAAAGATAGAAGCGTGTTCGAGCCAGACACAATGTCCAGTTTTCAAAAGGCTCCAGCGTCACATTAACGAGTGAATACTTACAGTGCTCTTAGTTTTGACCGAATAAACTTTAAAATCTGTCTGGAAACCCTGAGGGCTGGGAGGTTGACTCTGCCTTTCCAAATTTTAACCTAGCCGTTGTTTTAATGAGAACAAAGCTGATGTAGGGACTGAATAGTAACCTTACCGAGGAAGAGAATTCTAGTCAGTGTTTGAAAATGTTAACGCAGATCACAATTGAAGACGAGAATGAACTGGCAGAAAGAGAGGTTTTCCCAAAAACAATTAACGAGCGAATCCTTCGACAATGACAACAAACTTACCCTGAAAGGTTTCTTTGCCTTTCGCAGTGGAAAGATGGAAACGATTTCTAGACAGACACAGTATCCGGTTTCCAATATACTCCAGCGTTACATTAAAGAGCTAACTTACAGTGCTCTTGGTTTTCACCGAATAAACCTTTTTTAAAATGGCGAATTTGTCGTTTTTACTTTCTCGGAAAGCCTTTTTTATGTGCCATTGTTTTCGTGCGCCAATAAAAACTTTCTTTTTTGACGCCTGTCTAATGACTGTCAAATCGTGCGTCCTGCACTTGTTTCTGGTCCCCCAAACAGGAAGAAGCCATATAATAAACATCTTATTAGCCTCGTTTTCTCGGTCTGTACTGTAAATTACGGATCCTCGTTTTTTTCAAACGATTCGACAGTACGGACCGAAAACTCGGCAAATAAGAGGTATATATTTTTTGAAGTTCAAAATTTTTCAAAAGAAGGAAAATGCGTTTATTCTCCCCGAGTTAGTCAGTTACCGGAGATGAAAAAAATCGCTAAAATCGAATCGGAACTGGAAAATAACCTTACAGGAAGCAAAAACACATAAGTTAAAATTCCTGTAGTATTTATCATCTCAAGTCTATTACCGCAGTTCTCATACAAATCCACGGCCGTATTGTGATTACGCAATATTGTACTACTTGTAACTATTATCCAGAACTTGGGCTGCCTGTGGTGCAGTGTAAGTTTTCACTTAAAAAAAAACATCTGGTTTGAAGGAACACATAATCGAGCTCTCTGTGGATACTCTACTGTGGTGTTAAACTATGCAACTGTGCATCATAGCCTGTCTTGGCAGAAATTGACAGAAATTGATATTATCAAGTTCAAGTTAATTTTCAGCTTCGCAGGATATAATGCATTGAATTTGGAATGTACAGTTTGATACTGAGCTTAAAATTGCTGATGTTTAAGTGCTCAAGAGTGCATTGCTTAAGAGATCCCGTGAACGGCCATTGAAGAGTCGGACTATTTTCTTCGTGGTGATTGTGTGCAAAACTTTCGCCTGTACATGGGGATCAAAGCTGAATATCAATTATAATAAACGTAAAACTTACCCTTTATTCTCGAACATTTGCACCCATTTGCAAAGAGGGGTTCTTTCCTATGTTCCCAGTTATCTTTTTTTGTTTCTTTCTTTTTCTCAAGAAATGTTCGCTTTTTTTAGATTCAAGTTTCAAATTTCTTTATTTCAGCAAACGAACAACAACAAAAAAAACGATACATAGGATGGATTAGAAAAACGCAGAGTAGTGTAAACGAAAACTCGTCAGGGCTTTGAAGGAGTTATCCCCGACGAAAGTCAAGATATCATGTAAATTAATTTTTTATTAACTACAGGCAACATTCTTTATCGAACAAATTTTCCAAGGTTTTTTTTCTTTATAGAAGAACATCTGCAAGACGATCAAATAGGTGGTTTTCACGTTACGTCGTCGCCGCCATACTGGTGGACGGTAAACAAAAGATCGCTCATTAGCTCTCTTTGTTTGTCCACCAGCATTTGTTCATTTCACCATTGTTATTTATGTCTCCCGAGATTGCATGAAAACCACCTATAGGCGACAAAATAGAGCGTCTCTTAATGAGAACAAACGTGTGAAGAAATGCGAAATGCTCACGGACGGGGCAACGCACAAAAATGCGGGAAAGTTCGGAGAGAAATATAGAATAAATTGACGGAATACTTATAGCGAAAAAATTTTTTTAACATCGTAGGTTTGCTTTTTATCAGTTTTTCCCTGTCGCCGGAATTAAGAGCTAAAAGCAGTAAGTATTGTTCCCTTCGAAAAATGGGACTTTTAGAATTTACAAACCGTTGTTACGTCAAGCTTTTTTTGAAACTGGCATTGATGACGCATACCTAACAAGTAAGAATCAACCACTGCATAATTAATAAAAGAATAAAACCTTTTTTAGTCTAAGAAAAACTCGCGTATAAGAAGCCTCCCCTGACTTTCAATAGCAGGTTCTTGAGAACAATAAATTTTTTACGTGCTTCTATCACCAAATTTCAGCCTCAGGGGGCTATTTTTGTAGTGTACATGCGGGTTCCTGTCTAATTCATTTCAAGCATCGTATTTCAAATTATAGCTAAGGTGATTTGAAACTAAGACACTTTGAGGGCACTATACAAAGACACGGTGAGATTGCCGGTTCGATTCCCATTTTTTCAGTGTTTTTGAACGTTCTTGAAGTTAGCACAAAGGCTAATAAAGTACATTGGGATAACGGGCTCTTACTTACATGCAACCGCGTACATGTGCATGTGAAAGAAGGGGATGAAAATTTGCGTACAGGTGCGAAAACTCTTTGGACAGCTTTCAGCCGGTTTCCCTGTAATAAACAAAGTAAAAAAAAAGGTACTTCGAAAGATGTAGACATCATTTTGTATTTATCAGAGCGCTTCTTCTCACATCCCGTTAATTCTCTGAATTTGAAACAATACTCAAACTGCGCACAGTATGAATAAATTTCCAGCTGCGGATAAATTATTTGCCCTAAGCTGATGCAAGTTAATAGCTACAGCTATCTGAATCACCATTCACTAAAAAATCGATTTTTTAATTTTTCGCTGTAGGACATAACCTCACTTCAATTTATCATATTATTTCCGTTGAACGAAAAATAAAATGAAGTGGGCGAAAACAAAAAATAATGAGCACAGGGTTATTTCACAATATATACATGTAGTTGTGTCTGTTTCATGTGTGTGCATGTGTTGCAGTTGATGAGTATTAAAGGGGAACTTCAGATTGCTACTTAAACGTTCTACATTGCTGCGTACGCGCGGGAACTTTGTAAACAAAATTGAAGGAACTAATTGAAAACAAAATTGAAGATACCAACTTTGCAGTCACCTCCGCCATATCTTTTCCCGTGAAAGTCAAATAAATTTGCCCTTGAAAGTCAAATAAAAGTTTGCTAAGGATATAAAATTTTATGAGAAACGTATCTGGTACACAGTCGATAATTCTGGTTTTTGGAAATATAACAACCCCTGAAGTGTGCGCTGGCGATTGATTATCTAAAGATGATCGTCATACCCTAAAGCGCTGTTAAGATAGAAACTATCCCAATGTTAACGTTACGTCCTTAAGTACGAAAGGTTATTTTTATGACTCTTCTTACCTAGTGATCCAAAAACAACAGAACTCTTACTGTGCAGGTTTGCCGGGCTTGGGTTAGACCTGCTGGATCAGTCAACAATTAAAATGTTTTCGTTTTTTCTCAATACAAAGATATGAAAACTCACACGTCGTGACGCTGGCTATCATCGCTCTTAATTAACCAACTGGTGGCGGTATTTATCCTTGAGTCTTACGCATGCAGATATTAAGTCATTAGTTACTAGGCACTAAACAGAATGTGCTTTGAATTAAACTAAAACTGTCATTCTGAAGTCGAGTTTATCCAAGCAATATCCAATGCTGCAAGTGCTGAATGCTCTGCTAGTGGCAAAATGCCACTTTCACTTCAGAAGTAAAACTTCATCTTTTAAAATCAGTACAGTATTTTTCAAAAACGAAAAGTCAGTCAACTGCAAGCTAGACGCCCGATATGAAAATTACCTTACACTTTTTCTCTCCTTTTTTTTTTAACTTTCGGGAAGCAATTAGGCGAATTACGTTAGAATTATCAACATGTGTGGTTTACGCAAAGTACAAAGTGGACAACATTAACCGGTCTGTTAAAAGACTCTTAAATAAGTGAATACACCTGTCGATGTTCCTCTTGAAATACGATCAAATGATTCAGAAGAAACCATTTAAAGTACTGTAAAACGAATTGAGGACATCGCTGAGAAGCCCAGGTAAACTTGAAACAGTCGTTGTACTGGTTTAACTCTTGTCAGTTTTAGGTGATATTGGTCATTTCTTAAGATTGTACATTCATCAGGTTGTAAAGGAGCCTGTCATCCGCATTAGTCATCGTGGACATGAAAATAACTAATTTTAGCGTAATTAAAAACCCATAGTAAATATGAGGTTTGAAAGAAGATAAATGAAAATTAAAGTGCAAAGCAGAAAGTCCGAGAAAAAGTATCACACACTTTTTGAATCACATGTAGAACGCTTCCACGCGCACAAACAATGAAACCGCCGCCGTGTCTGTTTACCAAGCTAACTTTTTTCTAATCTAACAGCATTCTTTGTGTTCCCAAAATTTTGCATAGATGCTGGTCACGTGAGTGAAAACCCTTAATTGTGTTGTCTGCATCCGAAGAAGCTGATTACGACGAGCTGTGCTAGTCCGGTTTGCAGGGCTGGCTTGCTTTAATCCTGGTGTTAAGTGAAGCGTGCCAACCCCGAGCCCTCATGTTCACAGAAAGATTGGGGATAGTGCGCATGAGCAGTGTTTCATCCGCTGTCCTGTTGCTTCACCGGCGAAAATTGTCTGATTGGTCGACGCGCGACCACGTGACATTGCCAAATTCAAAACGGTGGCAATACCTCCATCGTTTGTTTATTGTGGAAAGAAGATTAATTGCGGCTTAATATGAGTTGCAAATGCATATACGGAATTTTTCAGCATAGCCTAGACTTTTTATTATCCTTTTTCACCTATTCGTATGGGATTTGTTCCCTGCGATGCTCGCGTTTTGGCCGTTTTACCAGATTCAACTTTGGACTTGTTTAAGCGATCACTCTTCACGATCACGAAGGACAACACTATTTCTGAAAAAAGCCGGGTCACTAGAAAGAACGGCCTTCGTTCACAGCTCAATGTAGCGGAGAAATAAGACACTACGGGTCCTTTGAAATTGCTCAGAGACTTGGAAGTTATTTTATTATTTTTTTACCGAAAAGATAAAGCAAAATTATGTTTTCTTTAGCAAGACTTAAGTTTCTAATTGAGCTAAATGAACTATAGTGTCTGCATTCATGTTCCTTTCATTGTGAACGGGTGCAATTTTAATATCAAAACTTTAAAGCCGTCTATGACCGAGCAGGTTTTCAGTTATCTTTTTTCCTTCTAATGGTTACTGTGCTTGATCTGAATAAGATAATGAAATTTTTAAAATTAGGGGAATATTACACATAAAAGAAGAGAACTTTGATTGCAAATATGTTAGTTGGAAAAAATACTGATTATATAACAATTATTCACCGAAGTGAAGGCGGCTATTCGGGGATATTTACCGAACTGCGAAGCAGTGAGGTAAATATCCACGACTAGCCACCGACACTGAGGTGAAAAATTGTTTTAGTATATACTAAAACAGTGAGATAATTGAGCACAAAAGTGATGATTTTTAACTCAAATACTGTTGCCAACGATTACAATTTTGGCGCGTAATGACCGGGCGGCCGCGGCCGTCGCTTTTTCTTGCCGACAATTAAAACTTTTGAAGGCATTTGTTTAGCTCTTGCGGCGAAATTTCTTCCAAAGGAGTTGTGAATTCTTTTTGTATTTAAAATCATTCTATAAAAAAAGATTATTAAATTTAGTTTTAAGCTTATTTATGAACAACTCAACTAAATAAAGTAACGCAAGACTTAAACTTAGTTTGCATTTGTAAACAAAAAACTTTTTCACCGGTTTTATCGATAAATTCGTGTCAAAAAGACAAAGCTTTACCTGTTAAAACTTCCAATCCGAACTTCGTCACCTTCTTCGTATATTTCGGAAACAGCTTGCTTGATTAGTTGTGAAATGTCTTTGTTTGTTTACGGCAGCAAACCGGGAAGGCATTTTTCTCGCAACTTACGCGAGTTTGGCGTCGCTCGCTCGGAGAAACTGGAGGTGAATCAGTGAATAGTGCAGGATATTCACTGATTGAGTAGCCAATCAGAGCGCGCGAAAAACACTATCCACTGTTTTAGTATATACTAAATCCTTTTAGTATATAGGTTAGAAAAGCGATGCGTAGTCAAAAGTGCTAAAAAGGAGTAAAAACCCAGAACTTTCCATTAATAAATTTTATTGACACTGTCAGGGACATATGCTTTGGTTGAGTACACATTTGTTCGTCAGAAATCTTGTTTGTGAGGGTGCACTTTGTTTGATTCAGGATCAATCAGTCTTTTCTGAAGAGAAATAAACAATAAAGTACGTTAACATGTCAGATACTTCAACACTGCCTTAGCCAACAACTAAGAAGAAACTGAACTTCATATCATAAAAACAAAGTGAAAACTACTTCACTGTGAAACAAGAACCCCTTCAAATATATATCACATTAAATTCATGCAAAATGTAGACCTGATGATAAGTTTATAGGAATAGAAACAAACGATAATTACAATGAAACTATAAAGTTTGAATGAGATCTGTATTTTAGTGTTCTCTCATAATTCTGACAGAAGATCAAAATTGGAAACTGTATATGCTACACAACTGCATTCATCAACATGATCCAACTAAAATTTCATTAAGACTCAAAGTTTACTCCAAACTTTAAACTCCTGTAAGTTTAATTTGTGATTAGTACTTTTTTTCTTGGAAAGAACTTTTGAATACTTAATAGCATGTTAACTCTATCATTCACTCATAACTTTGCTCCAGAAAAATTATAAAGCCAAAAACGATGGACAGAAAAACAAAAGCATTCACAGGAAAATTACCCTGTTCATCTCCTTCCCGGATCCAGTTTTCAAGCAAAGAAGCATCCCCCACAGTGCAAAAATGTAGTACTATAAAATTGTACACGGGGAAAAAATGTTCGTAAGTGCGGTTCCTAACAAGGAAAGTTACAAGTAACTCGTTGTGTGGATAATCCCAAGCCAAATTTATGAGAAAAATAATCCAAACTTCGATCCTTCAATTAAATTGCAAGCCAAAATGTACAGCAGCTGTGCACATTGTAAACAGGATTTTTTTTACAAATCAAGATGTTGCTGGACCTATCGAAATGTAGCTCCCAAGACGGTCTAAGCGTTTTTATGACAACACTCTCACATTCTCTCATTCGACAGTTCGGATAAAACTCAAATTTCTGTAACATACAAAGCTGTAATAATGTGCAACAACAATGAAATGTGCATCGATCGACAACATCACGTTTCGAACTACGCACTTTAGAAAACTGCCGCAACCCGGCCGCTTTCGATCCACTAGCCTCAAGACAATTTACACAGCAAGACAATGGCTAAGGATATTTCTTTACCTTCTTTATAATTTCCTTTTGTATCGAGTGACCCGAGATTAAGTTGAACCAAGCGTAAGCTTACTTTTTTGCCATAAACGGTGTAAACACACAGAGATTTAGCATCTAAATATAGTTTTTCCAGCAACAGAGTACAAGCTAAGTCATATTAACAAAACAAAGCCCAATAATGTCTGTCCCTCTACATTTTTTGTTGATAAGAAACCTGAACTAAACAACAAAAACATTTTGGATAGCGTTGTAATACGCTCTTCGATCAACAGTCGAATGTCGTCGAATGTCAGATTCACAAAGTCGAATTTTGACACAAAAAACGGGATACACATTTAACAAAACTGTCGCTTCCATGCAACTCGGTACAAGCTAATTTATATACCAAAACAAAGCCCAATAGTTTTTCTTCCACTACTTTATAATTTCTTTTTGTACCGAGTTTCACGGAACATGCAGTAAACAAAAAGAGTAAAAATTACCCACCTTTCCGGCATGTCTTTCACACTCAAACCAGCGATCTCAACGTCAACAACACTGAATCAGACCATGCCACTGCGATATTTCGCCAGTTCCAGGACGCTATATTCTCTAGAGAACAGACTTCCGTCAAAACTTCGACCAAAATAATTTTTGATCTCTTACAGTGGCAAGAATTGGCAACGCTGTCACTGCCAAAAAAAGCTGCCATCGCTTCTTCTTTCTTCTCAACAACATTTCGCGGGTATTTTTGCCCCGGAGCTAATGACATTGCCCGAAATAGATCGCGTGTCATTTTTAGTAGAGCATGCGCAGACATTTTTTGCCGGTGAAGTCCTGTCGCTGGTTTGGTTACCCTGAATGACTCACATACTGGACATGATGACATGGAAGATTTCCGGCCCGTTTCAGAGCTCGGATTCCGGGTTGGCATCCGACGTGCAGAAATTTAAAAAGAATACCTTTGCAGAGACTCATTATCCATTCAAAATATTTCCCCGATCATCTCATTGGCTAAAAGCACACGCATAATTAACCATAACCTGCTACTAATGACCAAATTTGGAAGAATATTGCGATTAATAAACCGATGACGTCAAAAGTGCAGCTTCCGTGCCGGTTAATGCGCCGTTAACCTAGAAGACCTGGGAACGAGGTTGAGTTGTTTTGGTTATGAAAACAAAAATAGCGGACATCTCACTTGTTTCAAGAGTAAGAAGTAGGCGAAATAATAGCTAAAAACATGGCATGGCATGGATATTTGCGGAGCTAAACAACCCTGAACGTGCACTATCTAAGATGAACTTAACATCGATGGAGGTAAGCATATTTTTAAACTAGGAATAATAAAAAAAATTATTGAATTCGGCTTTCGTATAACATGAAGAATTATGGAGATGTCAGAGGGTGTTATCCACATAACACCCGCCTCGATCTCCACCATTCTTCATAAGATACTCAGCCTCATTCATTAATTGTTAAATAACACCTTTCAATGATCAAAACATAAATTATTATAACACTTCTCTAAACAAATTCTTTTCACTCAGCGTCAAATGTAGGAGGAGGTTTTTGGCCAAATTCAATGTTGCTATATTTGCCATCGATGAGTTTCCGATCATGAATTCCACTTGTTTCATTTTACATTATTTTTGAGAATTGCACAAAACCAAAAACAAAACAAAACAGGAAGACATTAGTAACCGGAAAAAGGACTTCTCAAACTTGTTAATAATTCATGGGTTGCAAACAGAGGAAATCACCACCTTAAAGACTGGAAAATGTCACGAATTGGTGTGTTTGCTTTCTTTTCACGAGTTACTGATAATTTTATACAAATATTGGAAGTGATTGATTGATCATTTAACAATCACTCGAAGTTCTTTATTCTGAATGTCACACAGCTAGGGCTTGTTTTAGGCATAGAGCAAACGTCGAACTTTTCATGAGACGAACCAAACTCTAATTCATGGGTCGACCTAAATTAAGTAAAGATCGTCTGTTGGGTCAGACTTCGAAGTTAGGACTTATCGAACCAATCAACTGAATTAGACCAAAAAGCAATTTTAACCAGCCATAAATAAATTTTCTCCTGAACGAAGTTAAATACAACTGCCGTAATACAACTCACTTTCACTCTGAAGATGACTACCGCACAGGTTGTCGAAACGTCAGTCAGTGTCAACAACAACAGTCCTAATCAGGACTACGTTCACCCGGACGATCAAACTCAACCTTTTTTTGAAATGACTCCTGGGTTCAAACCTTTCACCGAAGCTAAATATACTTAATCATAAAAATTTATTTCTCAGTTTAGTTTTTCTTCGCATGTGAAGATCGACGTACAATTGTCCCAGAGACGATCTTCAGACGTTCTATCCATCTGAAGCAGACGCATAGAACGTGTTGGACGATCCAAACTCATTCATAAGGTCTTAACTCAGCCAGACGTCGAACGTTTAGTTTTCATGAACTTAATTACTAAATTTTTTTCGTCTCATGAAGAGTTCGACGTTTGGCCTAGGCCTCACTGATTTAAAAAAGAAGCGATAAAAAATCCCCGCTCCTTGTTTTTTTCAGTGCTTTTTTAAATGTCTTTATATCATATTAGTTGGATAATATATTGCGTTTTCTTCATCGCAAAAGTTTCATAGAGCGCCCCCTTCTCCCATTGGCATTAATAACCCTATAATTGTCCCAAAGCTGCTGTTCCTTATTTAAGCAATAGACCACACTTTCTATGGGTTTACCGGCGTGATAACCCACTCGGGATGTTGGGATAACACTGCTTTTCGAGTAACCTAACTTTCTATGAGTTTAACGGCACAATATTCCATAGGTTCTTCACCAATCAGAACGCGCGTACTATCTTGTCAGTTATTTCATAAAACACCCAAACACCCAAATAGTTTTATTTCCAAGAAAGCAAATAGCAAGTTATGAATATTTTCATCGGTTAATCGTTATGAACGCTAAGAAAGCAAAGACAAGAATTGCGAATTGTAGGGAAGACAAGACAGCAAAATAAAATAAAAAGGAAACTTGTACTGTTAATAGCGCTCGGAAATACAGAAGAAAACATTTCATTCGAAATATTTTGCTCGCTGATTGTCTTTTCCGTTCAGGGTGCTTGCGGAAAAGGCAAACCTTAATTGTCCTGTTCTTGGGACGCTGAACAGTTTAGATGGTACTTCATTCCCGGAGTACAAGAAGATGATCCTCAAATAAAAAAATCGCCTATAACAATTTTTGTTTACTTAGGTAAATTTCCTTTGTTATGTTAAAACGGAAATTATACCAACGGCATAATACTGAGCGCAGCTCCTCGCCAAAGTTCCGCTTGTTTTTGGAGCACGTAAACAATAACTGATTAGAAAAATTTACAACACAGTGTTGGTGTTGCTTAGGTTTCAGAACTTTTACATTCAAGGGCTGTGAAAGTCGTTACTTTTAGGTGTTGAATTTTTCATTTAAAAAGGGACTTAGGAGATTACGACTAGGATGTAACGTTTTACTGCAATTTCGAGCCCAAATTTCTTTATTGTAGTTGGGAAGTAGGGGGGGGGGGGGGGGGGGAGGTTGCTTATGTCAAGAACAAAAAAGTTATGCATCTAAAACTAAAGGTCAAATAAGCTAAATTACACGATACGATAACAACAAAAAACTTACTAAAACCAAACGGTGAATTCTTCACTCTTCTTCTTGTTTGGTCATGTGTCAATAGAATCTTTTACCTTTAAACTTTGGAAGGAAAAAGCGTGCGTCAGTGACGTAGAGTAATTATTCTAAGCATTATACAAGCTTATTATAGGTGATCTTCTACCATTATGAATAGAAATGAAAAAAGTTTACCTGTCAATTCGTTTCCAACCCTTTGGTTAGTTCCAAAATGTTAAATTTCGTTTTGTTTTACCTTGGATTATCAAACTAAAAGTCAACGCTGTTTCTGTTCAAAGGTCTGCTGAGAGAGGATCATACACTTTTAAACACCTGCTCTCCATAAGACAATAGAGATCATTGTTTTAATCTTCTCGTTTGAATATCACACGAACAGAAAATAAACAAAGAAGGCGAAAAAGCTAATTGAATCTCTTAAAAGGCCCTCACAGTTATACTGACGACAACAAGTCTAAATTAACTTATCTACAGATTATGTAAGGGGACCAGTCTTGACGTTGCCAAACGCGATCTTCACGCGATTCCTTAACGCAAAAATGTCATCGAGGTTTCTTTTCGATTACAATTGACATATATGTAAACTTTTCCTAAAAATATAAATTTCCTCGGTGGGAAACCCATTTCCGATGATTAACCGAGCTGGTCGCTTCTTGAGAGAAAAATTAACGACGTAAAAATTAAAACGTTACATGACGTTTCGACGACTTCGTGTGATCATCGTGAAAGGTGAAGAAAATTAACACAGGTTTCGAATACATGTACAGAACAGGAAGTGAGAAAAAGTACATGTAAATTGAATCTTAAAGCGTGAAAATTAAAAAAAAAACGAACAAATATCTTCGCGCGGATGGACGTCATCCACTCCGCCTTAATTGTTGGTTAAGGCTCAAGCACGTTGGCTGTTACCCTGCGAGCAGAGGCCCTTCGAGTCTTCCTAGAATTATCTAGGAACATCGAAGGGCCCCTGCTCGCAGGGTAGTTGGAGGTTAAATAGTATTGATTCATAGGGATAAAAATATGCTCATACATACAGTTATTACGTAAACGTGACTGCCTCTAAATTACCACATTGAGTGAATTGGAAAACGTCGAGTATCTGTTTTCTTCATATCCGTGCGCAAGTCGAAAACAAACAAAAACGAAACACTTTTAGTGTTTCGAATAGCGAAAGATACACATTAGATGACCTTGGACATACACGGTTTCCATCGACTAGGGAAAAAAGTGAACGATCATCGTAGTAGTCCTCAGATCAAAGGATAAGTTCGTAAAAGGATACCTTTTTATGCTTTATTTTGTCAGCTCTACGGGTTACAGAATTACCAAGTCCCATTCGAGATGCGTCTCGGCGCCCCCTCACTACCATTGCTTCTTATTGTCATAAACTAAGACATATATTGCTGGTTTTTAGTGTCATGCAATTCAAAATAAAAAAAAAAATGTTCAATAGACAAAGTCCAGTAACAGGTACCTGAAAGGAGATAAATGTGCAAAGACCCTCGCCAAGATTCAGGTCGGTGCAGTCTTTTATATGCAAGATATTGTTTACTCAAATTTATAGAAATTTGTATGGAGACGCCATGTTGGTGCCTAACCGGATGGGCACCAGCATGGTGGCGGGAGACCAACAGAAACATCTGTCCTTGTTTAACGTAGAATACGAACGAATACGGTCGTGTCTCAAATGGTGACGCCTTCGGAAGGCGAAGTTTTCGAATGAGGAATGAAGTGCTGTTAATAGATACATTTGATGACACGACCGCGGTCATTTGTGAGTGTAGCAGTGACGTCATCCAACATGGTTGACGTTCTTAGATTTTTCTCTTTATCCACTATCCTTTTTTTGCTTGTCAAAACAACAGTAGCTATCGACCTTGGTAGGAAAATAAAAAAGAAGACAAAAAAAATAAATAATAGGTGAACTTCCCTTTTCAACCTGCTTTTCAACTTTAGCAGCTGATATAAACCTTTGATACTTAAACCACACCTTGCTTGTCATTTAACATCTCCAATATTTTTGTAAGGCTATTTTCACCAAGATAAAAGAACAACTACTGGAATGAACAGTTGCTCAGAGAAAATCCTCGTGATACAATTTAAAAATTGTGCGTCCGAGGATTAAGAACTTATTTCTCCAAACCACAAAAGCTTATATCCTCGAACGCTGAGAATTTTTATCCACAAAAATCAGGAGGGCTTAAAGAAATCGTTTCCAATAAATGGTGCAATTCTGCGAAATGAGCCTCCGCAAATATCCAAGACACAGGTAGAAGAAAACAATTCAAATGGTTCAGGTTAACATCTTGGAATTTGAGGACTCGTATCATGATATTTAACAAATCGACCACAATTTTCAATGGTCTACACTCTTATAGAGCATAGAAAACACGAGCGCGAGCCGCAGGCGCGTGGTTTCACTGTAAAGTTTTGAACATTTTATGGCGTCATTTCTATAGTCTATAAGAGTGTAGATTATGGAAAATTGTGGTCGAATTGTTTTTTACAATAACGTTTATTTTTAGTTTCCTGCGAAGTTTCTCGGATAATGTTACGTCATTTCCATGCTCTGTATCAGTCATAGACCATAGCTCTCGACCAATCAGCGCGCGAGGATTCGCTCAGTTATTGTAAAACATGATTTGGAATCTGTCATACCGAAAGTGAAGTTTAAAATATTCATAGCTGAGTATTTCTTTGTCCAATCATATTCTTTTATCTTTTAACAACATGATTATTAGGACAATAAAATCCCGCTTTATATCACGGGCACCCGCTTAATACGGACCCCTCATTATTACGAAAAGTTTGCTTTGTCCCTGGGGGAAGAAATCCCCTATCACAGAAACTAACATTTTTTCAAATTTCAACCCGCTTAATACGGGCACTTTTTATGGTCCCCTCAGTGTCCGTATCAACGGGGTTTGCTCAATTGCTGATGTAATGATTTAGTATCGGGGATTGAAGAGGAATTAAAGGAGTTGTGTCACGAAATTCAGCCAAATTAGGAAATTACAAAATGTCTATTAAATTAAGAGAAACATAAAAATAACCGCTTAAAACTTAAAGGTTAAAATAACATAACAAAAACAACAGATGCCACGGATGGGCAAAACTGAAGAAGATTGAAACGGATTGAAATTAGGGTTTTTGAAAACTGTTCAGCCTGACAGTTTTTCAAAGTTGATCCCTGCTTCTTGCATTTTCAAAAATAATGCTCAGGAGACATATTTGCTTGTCACGGATCTCTGATTTTTTCATTTACATGTAATTTCTTTGCTTACTTTAAGTTCCATAGCGATTGAGGGCGAGTAATTGGCAAAATTAAACAAAATGAACTGGACTGCCGTAACACAGCCCCTTGAATGGAGTGTTGGTTACGCCATTATAATTCCTTTCCGAAGATTTTCGTTATGCCATTATTCCACCCCAAACAAGGGCATAAATATTTCCGTTATCATTCCATCACTCCTATGCAATTATTTCTCTTCAGTTTCGAATTAAGTATCGTTCCATGTAATGAAATCTCAGACAGTCTTGGATTCTGCATTGCAAGCCATGGATTCCGGATTCCAAAAATTGGCTAGATTCCGGAATCCACAAGTAAGAATATGCCGGATTCCTGACTTTCTTACATGGTGCGTGGGAGAAACATATCTGTTTATCAATCACTTTTAAAACAAAACAATCAAGGAGGCGGCGGTAACGCACCCCCTGACTGAGTTTCATTTAGAATTCAAAACATCTTGTTGTGTATCAATAATTGAATAACTTTTTCATCCTCTCTCAATCTTATAATGCAAAGTTTGTACATCTTTTTTTTTTTTGCAGTTTCGATTGTGCAATTAATTTTTATCGTACACGAATCTGAATGGTGTTTTCACAATGCTCTGTCCGCAGATCGCTTTAGCAGATGTTGGTACTTACAATAGTTGAGCGTCACTTAAAATTTTCGATTCAAGACATCATTAAAAAAATAGTTTTAGTCACATGGATGCGTCAAACGATTGGACATAAATCCACTGTTTCTCAAGTTTCGTTCGATTCATCCGTCGATGAATATGATGTGATTGCTTTTTAGTGCTAAAGTTAGCTGTTAAGACTAAGCCCCCTCTCTCCGAACGCACTGTCTACTCATAAATTTTCTGGAGCTACTTTATTTGAATAATAATTTGAAGGCTTTTTGTCCTACAGAAATGGTCCCAGACCATGCGTAACACGATGTTATTCTTGTTGAGTGCCCCAATTGGACAAGTCAATCGAGAATTGAATGAAAAGAGTTATCATGTTGATGAGCCCAGCGCTAGAATTCTTGCTGATTGATCAATGGCAAATTTATCGAACAAAAGCCACAGTTACTTCTCGCGTTGTTAATTAGACACATTTTCAGACCCGCTCTTGTGTTTTTTAAGAACAGCAGCCAATTACATTCTCCGAGCTACCTCATAATAAAAAACAACCACATCGACAGGTGTTTTTCTAACCAAGGAAAAAAATTAAAGTTTCTTCAACCTTAAATCCACATAAGACATTCATTCTCTCTCGGAATAACTCTCGAGATAACCGAATATCTGAAGGCGTTTAACTATTCCGGAATTTTAACGACTGCACTTAACTGGAATTTTCTTTCTCAAGAACGGGAATCTGACTTTTCATTTTGGAATGTAGCTCGCTTTCAAGGATGGTAAACGGCTATTTTTAATTTTATAAAGTGTGAGTCATCCATGTCTTATCAAAAATTATTCAGACGCCCAAAGCGAACCTTGCCCTGCCGATTTTAACTTTTATCTTTAACATAATGGGTATTAGATCGATGAACACTGACTAATATTCATTTACGCGTTGTCTGTAGGTATGAATTTTGGATGCTTTCCAGTACCAGTTTTTTCAATACACTTCAAACGACGAAGTAATTACACACAGCATTGGTTAGTATCACGCTCTTTCTTTTCTTTTCGATATCTTTTTCCATATTCTAAGATGTAAGAAACGATTGGTTTCAATCAGAAAAAGTCCGTTAAACGACGAACGATGGAACCAACCTATCTAATCACTGCCAACGGATTTTGCTATTTCGGATAATAACTTTACAGCATGGCGCTAATCAACTCCGTTTATTTAACAACAGATAAGAAACGAAACATTTGCGTACTACTTTTTAACGCCTCTGAGATAAAATATTACGGAAATTTTGAATTTTTTGCCAATGCCGTTGACGCTCACTCAATATCCGTGAAACATCAATTATTATTTAAGCGACTAATGTATTTTTATTCATTTTCTTTGATTACTGCGCAACGAAAATACTCAGAATTGGAATAATAATATATGCCAGCTTATTAAAACGGCAAAGTTCTCGAGGTGGCTTCTGCAGTACTAAATATATTGATGTTCGAAAATTTGGAATAACGGTATATATATATACTGACCGCAGTACTTCTTGATAGTTTTCAGTAAAGCTAAGACTAGATCAAGGAATTGATTTCTTTAGGAGCACAGCCTGTTACCGGCTTAATGGTCAATTCGATTCAGCTTTTTTTGGCAAAGAAAAAAGATTTATTAAAAAAAATCCTTAAGCCGCCTCTTGTTTATATCGGAACCCAGTCGATTTAAGTAAGTGTTTTCCCAAGCCGGAGCTGGTGATAATGCTATTCATTTTTGGAACAGATGGCCTCAGTTAGAAAGCGACAATTAACATGAAGCTAACGTGGTGACGTTCGCCTGCCTTTCAGCCGTCACCGCACTAAGGATCGCCCGTATATTCAATCTTAAAACGTTTATTATTCTTTTTAGGGCAAATCAGACTTGGAACTTAGAAACAGGCAGGTAGTATGAAGGTCAATTAATAGCGCTTTCAGAGTTATGGTTATTTCCAAAAGCCTTATCTCGTACCCAGATCTCTTGTCGACATAGTCGTAGGTAAGGCGAGGTCGCCACCTCTCTTTCGGCTTCGCCAAAAAGAGATCTGGGTACGAGATTACCAACAGCAACGTACTGTTGTGAATACTAGGCCATTCATTTTAAAAACAGTACGTGGCGAAGTAGATCATTGCGTTCAAACACAAATGCTATTTTGTGGGTGCCGTGCCAACTCAGAGAAGAGCGAATGCCTTGATTAGAAATAAGTCGCAAAAGGGAGGATAGCTGTTGGACACTATCATTGGGTGGAAACTTAAATATGTTCTTTGGATTCATATAAAAGAGGCAAGAAAAGAGGCTGTACTGGAAAAAGAAGTTAAGAGGTGGGCCGAGAATAATATGGGAAGATTGCATCAACAGCAAGTGGAGCCTTAGATACGCCAGAATGAGGCTGGAAGATTAGCACAGAATCGCGTTCTGTTCCAAGCGGTCCTGCATGCCACCTCCTTCTGAGGAGGATATGCGATTATCCACTCATTTACCGTCCCGAAAATTGGTTTTATTTAATACCTGTATCCCTTTAATGAGAAATTCATCATCCCTAATTCTCAGTGGTTCGAAAGGACTAGTTTAAGGCTTGCATGACTTCGTTAACGTTATCTCTGGGTAAGAGAAGTCTAATGGCATACTTTAATGGCATTGTCCTACCACACCTGGATTATGCTGATGTTGTCTGGGGAGATCAGCCAGGTCTCACAACACAGATAAAACAATTGCATTTTTTTCAAAATCGCTGTGCAAAGATTGTAAAAGCAAAAGCGACATCGATCAGCTGGGGCCCCGACATTGTTGCGGTGGATGCCATACGCGAGGCCTATCGGTCACTGATTAATATTGTCTGTAGATGCATTGAAGTGAACGATCCCCGAACATTTCGATGTCCTGCATGTGTTCAATTCTACAATGAGCACGGATATAATACTCAAAATGGCTACATGCCCTAAGTCAGCGGGTCAAGAACGGAATGGGGCAGAAATAAAACACATTATAAAGCAATTAACGATTGGGCCTTACTTTCGATTGAGCTCAAGTTGACTGATGCTAATAAACGATTTTATAAATACAAACTGAAACAGTTTCCATTTTAAGCGTAGTTTTTGTTTTTATCTCAGTTTTAAACGATTTTTAGACGTGAACTAAAACATTTTCTATAAAACTTTTAACCTTAGTATTTTTTAACTCCAACCCTATTTGTAGTCTTAGTTAGTTTTTAGCCGTATTTTAGTTTTATTTTAACATACTTTTTACCTTTATGTATTTTTGTCCTGTAAATCACCCTTAGGTGATTGGAGGCCTTCTCTTAAAATTATTATTATTATTATTATTATTTATATGTGTATCTAACAAACAGAACAATATGCTCGGTCAGTAGGGTTTTACAGGTTGTGAAACACATTCGAATTGAAAAAAAAAAAAAAAAAAGCTCTGACTAGTGTAAATCCTGCCTATAAGTTGCTTATGCATTTTAATTGATCCTGCATGCTCCTCATTATATTTTCAGCCGCAAGGCACATAACAAAGCATTTGAGAATTTTAAGACATGTATAAGAGTTTACATTTTAATCTTAAAAGGGAAGCGTCGGTAAAAGTGAATTGGTAATTAATATTTATATCATTAGAATTCTTGTACAAATATCTTTTTTATTGCGTGCGTTTTAAGGAACAATTGTTTGTACAGAGGCCGGTTTCGTTACTGTTTTTTGCCAAAAGAAATGAAAGTCTCGAAGCTGGAGCTAAGCTATGTTCGCCACCTGTAAAAAGTAGGCCGCTAAACCAGAACAAACAGCCCTCAACAAGAAACACCGTGCGTTAAAATTTGCATATTGTAGTTACTACTGTAAATTTCAAATTATAAGGCGCAGGCTCTCCCGCTGACTAATCGAATAGGGTAAATGCGAGCGACAATACCAGCCTCCTTTAAGTCTGCTTCTGCAAATAACACTTAGCGGCGAGGATATTCACAATGAAATTTAAAGAGGTTTGCTTTGTTTTTCAGACATTTGAAGATGCCAAGTGCACTGAACAAGCCTAAGGCAAGGTAAGCGTAGTTGTCTTGATGTTTTCCCAGCACTATCGAAATATCGCGTGCTTGCGTGTTTAACAAGAGTGTTATTTGCCTTGTTAAGAGTAATGATTTTTTCCTTATTCCTCCGCGTGATTTGTCAGCTAAGCTGGCGCTGTTAATAACGCCGTGTTATATTCTACATGTTGCAATTATCACCACTGGTTGCTTTTCCCGTGTTCACTAAAAAAGCCAAAATGACTTGCCTTATTTAAATATCCAAAGCGACTGACATGATGAATGGGTTTACGAAATGTACAGCGTCGATAAATGCGCAACTTTTCTCAGAATGGTACAGATGCAATATCCAGTTATCTAAGATTGTGAATGTAATTCCTGAGTTTAAGGTATGATTCTCGTTTGCATAAAAACAAAACGTAGTTGCCTGATCTTTAGAAACACAGTCCAACACTACTCACTCTCTTTTTGATAAGATTGTACCTGGCAGGTCTGACTACGAATCTTTTCCATTGACTTGAGGAGACTGAAAGATTTACTAGGTTCTTTAGATAATATTCAACGCTAGCCACGTGTCAATGATTAGTAGATTTACTTAACTCTTGTGTTTTTTCAGTAAGAATGCTTAGGAAAAAATGACCCCCCCTAGAAATTTTTACCTCCGCAATGAACGACTAAGTATCTTCTATAAAGCTTGCTGACTAAACCCTGATTGAAAGTATTGTCAACGCTTTTGACTAAATTTGACAGTCAGACAGACTTAACCAAAAAAACTCAAGGATTTTCGTTAACCTAAATGACGTTTCGACTTAACGCAGCGTAAGATTCAGAATTGTCGCACGCTTCACAATTAATTATTAAGGCTGTGCGTAAACACACTTCTTAGTAGAAATTGCTCCTTGGATTTGGAAGACCTTGTAGAATATATTACTCATTCTCTTACAAAAGACCAAACATGCCAACTTAAAGCCAAATGGTGGTTGTTTTTGAACGTTTGTTCTATTTTGCGCGGTGTGTTTTTCTTGAGTATCTTTATAAGCATATATTTTTCATGATTAAAGCTAAATTTAAGAAATTATCATCGCAGGAACCACTTTAAGGGTCAAGCCAGCTTTACGACCGATTTCTGCATATAAATATCACAAACGACATTAGGCAGCCTAGGCAACGAGACCCCTACTACATATTTTGATTCTCGGCGGCGCGGAGAAGTTCAAAAATTAAAAAAAAATGGAAATGAGATTGATCTGGCTGAACACAATTTATGTTGTTTGCTGCTGAGGAGACCTAGCGAGTTTTTTTTGTTTGTAAAGCTGTTTGCAGTTGCACCGTAAGTGATTTTCACAGTGTTGCTGGTTTTAAGCCATCCATATTAGCTAGCCAACACCAGGCCGTACTTGCTTGTTTTTTACCTGCTGAGCCGATTCACACTAGGTAACCCTTTAAGCCCTAAGTGTGATCAGCATCTAATTCTCCTTTTAATATCAGTGCTTTGTAAAACAGAGTGGTCATGAGAATCACGGACAAGATCACATAAGATGAATTTGCTGATATTTTACCAAATTCTCCCCACTACTTCTGTAGGAAATGAATAGGGGCAACAAATAAGAATTCAAATTTTGATCTTAGGATTTAAGGGATAAAAGGAGCTGTGCCAAGAAATTGATAAAAAATTCAAACAGTGGGAACTGCCACAAAGTTGAGTGAAACACAAAAATAGCTGCTCAAAACGTTAAAAGAAGATACCGTAAAATTACGAAAAAAAGCCCAGGGGCTTATATTTTTCAAAGGCCCTTTTTGAGGGGCTTATTTTTGGAGGGGTTTATATTCGGAGGGGCTTATCTACGGAGGGAAATTTGCGTTTCAAAACCGACTGGGTTAGCCTCATAGTTGGAAGCAAATTTACCGTTTTTGCTTTTTTTTACTTTGTATTTGAGGGCAATTTTCCGAGTACAAGTCCCCGGGGGGCTTATATTTGGAGGGGCGATTTAACGGAGGGTTTTTTGCGTTACCGGTTTGGGAGGCTTATATTTGGAGGGGCTTATACATGGAGGGGGTTATTTTCGGAATTTTACGGTATAATTAACACAGCAAATACAAAAGAGGCCGGATGGACAAACTTGAAGAAGACAGCAACGGATTACAATTGTGGATTTTGAAAACTTGTTAAGGTGTTTCCATACAGTTTCTCGGAGACATACCGATGTTTTTCAGTCGCCTTAAAAGTGATTTTATCCTTTTCTGATCGCCACAAGATTTTCACCAGTGATTGACTATGAATTGAAGTTTGTCAAAATACAGCTTTTAGTAAAATCGATGTCACTATGACAACAATAACCAAAAAAAATTTTCAAATCCATTTAATCCAAATTTCGCGCGATCTAGACCTGCTACTGAAAATCCGACACCAGAAACGTAAAGTGTGGTGTTTAGCAAATAACCTTCGTGAGAAGTAAAAAATTCTGTATGTTTGAATTCAAATAAAACGTAAATATATTTCAAACCTTATATTTTCAAAAGCCGTGATAAATTATTTAATAAAAGAGTTGTAAATAACTCCAATTAATCTTAAGTAGCGTGAGAAGGCTGTTTTATATCATATTTCGATGCGTGGCTGAAATTTCGGTGTATTTTCTGTCACTAATTAACCTTTTTTCGCACCACCTGTCTAACTGCAACTTTATTCTAAATTTTGACTTCCAGCGCTTTTCTGTATATCTCTAAAACCGCCCGACAGATCTCCATGATGCATATATTAATGTCAGAAACTTTCATTGAGATTGATTCACTGCAACACCTTGAAATTTCAAGACGAACCTAGCCTACGAACCGACCAAAAATCCGCGTTACAACATTCACTATATTGACGTTATGCTAATTTTTCCAAATTAATGCTTGCCATACATACCTCCGTGGCTAGTACGTTTTTAGTATGACTTTTATTGCGTATTTTGAGTATAGAACATTGATAATGTTCACGCTGAAATGTGTGGTGGAGTTCTTAAGAACTCGTTAAAACGTGTCCGGGCGTTCTAGATCGGCGAATTAGAATTTGGAAGTGTTGGTTTTTAAGGAAGGGAAAACTGGAGTACCCGCAGAAAACCCTCTCAGAGCAATGGAGAAAACCAACAACAAACTCAGCCCACATATGGCGTCGACGCCAGGATTCAAACCCGGGCCACACTGGTGGGAGGCAAGTGCTCTCACCACTGCGCCACCCTTGCTCCACAGGGAATAAAGACGCGTCATTGGCATTATAAAAAGATGAACTAACCGACTGTCACATTGCTCCTTGAGCATGCGAGCAAGCTTTCCAATTATGGCAGGCGAAGTGAGCCGTGAGAGACTGACAATCGTCTCTTTTCGCGTGCGTCTCTCGCGTGAATTCTCGCGACTCCCCCAAGTTCACACAGACCATAATGCACCTTGTTTACCCCTCAATATTTTTCGGAAGCATTGTTTTCAATTTCTTCTGGGTATTACAGTCGTCGCAACAGAAATCGAAGACAATGGTTTTAAATTTTTTTCTTGCGGCGGGGGGGGGGGGGGTGGGGGGGTTAAAGGTGCATTATGGTCTATGTAAAAATGGTGAATGGAGAGCTTGCTTGCGGGCTATAGCTCCTTTCAGTCCATGCGCTCTTCCTTTGACATAGATTGCTGAGCACAATGTAGCACTTTATAATTTTACAGCAGTCTCGATACAGATTGTTCTCATTGCCGATAACCTTCTTTATTTATGTTATTACTTTTTGTAAATAAATAAATAAATAAATAAGTAAAAAGAAAGTGATATTAACCCACCAATAGGGTCTTACCAAAATGGTGTCGGCTCTGAAAACGACTATTTTTTTTGACAACAATTAAGTTTAATAGCGAATAACTACCTCCTGGATGCACTACTAACACTAGCAAAGAAAGCAGAGGGGCCCAAATTGCATTAGTGTTTGCATGTTTGTTATTGTCACCTGCCCTCTTTAATCTCTCTCTAATTGGTAACCATACGGACTGAAATTTCTGCATGTAAACCCAACGAAAACGGTTGTTCCGCCTTCTAGGATCTTCCTTGTTCCATGCATCCAAACAGTCAAGAAATTTCGGTCTGTTAGTTATTTGAGATAGGCACCGCGAAAAGGAACCCAAGAAACCAATCCTCGCTCAGTTATGATCGCTATTAGCTCTTTGTCCTCTACTGGTAACTGAAAAAGCAAATGTTCAGGATTGCAAAAATTTCGTACGAGCGCGAACCAAGGTTGTTTTGTACAACAATGTTACCTTATGCTTAAGTTTAATACTACAAAAGAAATTTTCAATGTAAAATTTTTCTGCTTGTTAAGAGTCATAGTCTGCTGTTTCCACACCTTGATATTGTGCGCAAGGATTTCGTAGGGCAACGTTTATGCGGCAGCTCGTTGCAGGTTCTGAAAGACATTCAGAGCGTCGCCGCGGGCTGGCAAAATTCCTAAAATTCACTTGCAAGCTTATGGTTTGAGCCCTTAAATTATGCCGGAAAAAATCGACTGTGCAAACAGTGAAGTGTAATGTTTCCTCAATTCAATTTTGGTACTCCAATCCAGGTCGCTGGACTCCTTACCAGTTTTTTCTGCCAGCGGACTACCTTCGCCCACAACACTGGAAACTATGGCAAGCAACAACGATTCCCCAATGTCCGGTCTCCTCCTTCTTCCGAGCCCTACCATGGAGCGAGCTACTTCATCAACCGGAAGGCTTAATTCTCGCTCAAAAGAAGTTTTCTTAAACACGCCTTCGCCGCTGCGTAAAATGGCTAGTCAGTTATCATCAAGCTTTCGTAGTTTTCGGTCCAGCAGCGGAAATGAGAACCACCAGCACCATCATCATCACCATCATCATAGAGGATGCCTTAATGGTAGTGGCAGGGACAGATGGAAAAGTAGAACTGAGTTTATATTGATGCTGATTGGTTATACGGTTGGTCTTGGTAATGTGTGGAGGTTTCCTTACTTGTGTCATAAAAACGGCGGAGGTAAGATAACAATGATTTACTGGTACCAAAAAATAACCAACTAAAGGTTCATAGTCATCTATAGTTTTCACTCAAATGGCTTTCAACAATACGACTATCTCGAGAAGCAAATCAAGAGATAGCCTAAAGCAGTAGTCTCTACTATTTCCGTTTGCTTTTCACCCTAAAAATGGCACATTCCTTCTCCTCCGTCACACTAAAAACATTATACTTAACGCAAAGTGTCTTTAATTATATCTTCACAGCTTCTTTCCTTATCCCATACGGAATTATGCTGGCACTAGAGGGCATACCATTATATTACATGGAACTATGCATTGGACAACGAATGCGGAAAGGCTCCGTCGGAGTCTGGAGCGAAATTTCACCTTACCTGGGAGGGGTAGGGATAGCATCCGTGGTGGTTTGCTTCTTAGTTTCACTGTATTACAACGTCATTATTGCGTGGTGTGTTTTCTACTTTTTCAAGTCCTTTGAACATCCTTTACCTTGGTCTTCATGTCCACTCGAGCCAGTAACAGTCGGTAATATTACTACAATGGGGCCTGTGCATGAATGCAACGTATCCGCATCTGCAACAACGTATTTCTGGTATCGAACAACGCTACAGATATCATCAAACATTGAGGACAGCGGTGGAATCAACTGGAAGATTTATGCATGCTTAATTGGAACATGGGTCCTTATTTGGCTGTGTATGATGAAGGGAACCAGGATAACAGGAAAGGTAGAAGTCCCTAACTTAAAGAGATACTACATAACTGAATGGGTGTTGTGAACACCTTTCCTATCAGGCGACTCTGTTGCACAAGACCGGAATTCGTGAATGTATTTTCAATTTTTTTCTTCATCAATTCATTTGGAGATAGCGTCATCCTCAACAGATATTAGGGAGCTTAAGCAACGACGACGGCGACGGTGACGGCAACGACAACGGCAAAAAAGAAGTAGGTTTGGATTTGCAAAACAACAAACCTGCACGTGCATCACATTTCTTTGCCGTCGTTGCACGGCCGAGACGTGGAACTTCTTAGGACGTGAACGCAAGACAACGATTTCCTTTTTTTTCCTGAACTTCAATATAACCCCAGAAGAGTTCCTTAACATTAAACAAATTGTGTGAAATGGAGCAAGAGTAACATATTTTGAAACAGCGCGAACTTGCTTCCTAAGTGGCGTTTTCGCTGCCGTTGCCGTCGTGATTGCTTACACTCGATTACTGACGATGGTGGAGGTGACGGAGGGAGTGGACTGAGAAAATTGTCCGTTTCTCTTTTCGGAATGAAAAGACTATGAATTTTGCTAAAAATTCTTAAAAAACATTAGAGCGAAAGGAAATGAAAAAGGACACAGGTTATTACTGTTGGTTTCTTGTTGGTTGCTGGTGTATCTATATCTTTTACATTGATGAATCATATCTGTGCTTTGAAAACGGAAGCGGGTGTACCGTGACGAATAACTTAGTAACAGTTAGGAGATCTTAAGACATTTTCTTACTTGATCTGAAGCTAGAGAATAATGGAACCGAGAGAGAGAAAGAATTTCACTAATCAAAAGTTATTTTTAGAGAATGTAATTAAACGGAAGTCTAATTCCTGAGACGTGTGCATATTTTAATCAATTGTTTGAAATGTCACCAAGTCCTCGCGTGACTGCCTTAAAGCAAACAAAGCAGAATATTATGATGGGGACTGTTGAATTCTCTCTTGACAACACTGAATAAAAGTTTGAGGACCTCTCCGGAAACCAACTTTAGATTAATTTCAAGAGTTCACTTGGTCTAAAAATAGTTCGCTGAAATTCACTTATCCCAAGGGCTAGAGTGGGCGTTTCCCTCTCGGTTCCATCATTTTCTCTTGTCTGAAGCTAATATACCAGCGTCCATTTTGATTTAATATTTTCACAGATCGTATACTTGACTGCCACGCTACCTTTGATCTTGTTGATAATATTCTTCTTTCGTGGAGTTCATCTGAAAGGATATCAAGAAGGACTGGCTTTACTTTTTATACCTGAAGTAAGACGTTATTTAATAAAAGAGCTCGTTACAAGGTCAAAGTAGACACAACAACAAACAAATGATACTACACACACGCTAAAAACACTTCTGTCAGTCGTGAAACTTTCAGTGGTACCGCGCACTAGGCACTATTATTCTGCAAAAGAAACCTTGAACTAATCTACGTACATGCCAAATTACTCTCCACATCAGACTCGTATACCAAGTGTTTATCACTGTGGTATTTGGTGCTCGGACTTTCCTTGAAACGAGTCTGCCTCCACATCAAGCGATAAATGGATTCGAAGAGAAGTAAAGTTCCATGCAAAACATGGAAACAAAAGCAAGACTTTCGTAAGGCGCTAGTTTCAATTTTAAATCCCCTGCAATTAAATTGAGCAAGCTCTAACTTGTCGAAGTTGTCTTTCCTTATTTTCAAAGTGAGCGTTGGGAAAACGTAATGTTTCTTCTTTTTCCGTTAGTTTGACCGTCTCAAGGATCCACTTGTGTGGCTGGATGCTGCGGTGCAGATCTTCTATTCTCTGGGTGTGGCCTATGGATCATTAATAGCTTTCTCCAGTTACAATCCTATAAAAAATGATTCAACAAGAGACGCTATAACAGTTTGTCTCATCAATTGCGCTACTTCGATATACGCAAGTGTTGTGGTGTTCGCTTTCATAGGTTTTCAGGTATATTATAATTTTGCTTTTCTGCCCCTGGGCCTAACAATTGTACATAGTGCGTTTGAGAAATACCATAATATCTAGCTTTAGCCAAGGCCACAAGTGAAGCTCTCGTGGTAACTTACTTTCTGAAGGAAAGTTTTCTGAGCCTGCGATCACATGAATGCCATAACTGGTTAACGAAGAACTTTAAAAAACACGTCACCTCAAGCAGATGTACTCTTGGGTCTGCGATACAGCCATGAGACACTGGTCAGCGGATTCTCTATTTTGACAGCTGTCATTGATCATAACATGGATGCCCAATACCAAGTTGAACACAATTTGTTCTTGCCTTGGATTTAAAACACATCCGCTACCATGAAGGGGCGGACGTACGGACAGACAAATGGACGATTTTGACAGAACGAAAAATTCCTGGATACATACATAACTAAATCGTCTTACACTTGATTCGCCGCTGCGCGCACTTCGCGCGCGTGAGAGCTTCACTACCACCACTGTTGTCCCTCATAATAAAACTAGTAATAGTCGACACTATAGCTGCCCCGCTCTGTATATTGTCGGTCAATGGCATTCTTGGTCGTTGTGTAGCACTTTGAAATATGCCCATTCATAATGAAGATTTTCACACATATTCCATACAATAGGTGAGATAAATACAGGAAACGCAAGGTTCCATGCACCTTTTCAGTTCGATTTACACAGTTTTGATGAAAACATTCTCAGTTTCGAGAATAGTTTATTCTAAACAATAAGAAAAGATTTAATTAGAAATTCAATTTTTCGCTATTTCTCTTTCACTTTTTACATTCGGTTATTTTTTTTGCCTGAAAGTAAGCCTTAGAAATTAAAAGGACGGTTGATTAATTCACGCTCGCGCATTCTAGTCTTATTTTAAACTTTATAACGGAAGGACATCTGCGAGCAGGGAGTAAGTCAGCTCGGAATTTGATTGTCGGCGAATTTCTGTAATTGTCCATCGTTCTGCTGGTGATAAGCTAGCCGTTGTTCACTCGTCTTGCTTGTTTGGGGCTGATCAGTCTTATTCCGGTTAAAGAGAGAGAAAGTGTCTAGCAAGGTTTCCAATTAAAGATTTGTGTCTGGCAAACTCTCCAAGTGTTCATATATACACAGTTATACGCACCTTATAACTTCATCTGCCATTAACGAGTGTCTTTTGGTCCATAACTTTCAAAACAACTGCTCCCCAGAATGTCACTGACAACACGTAACGCAAAAAGAGTATCGAAGTATGACTGCACAATAAATGTCACAAAATGTACCTATTGTGTGTTTTCACATGACGTCATGGCGGCCATATTTGTGTCCCAAAACAATGAAACGGGGGCCATGTTTGTGTCCCAAACTACAGTTCTGTCGGAGTTGAACTCTTTTCTTATGTAAACGCTTTCTTTTGTTCCAATAAATTTGCATAGATGCTGACCACGTGAGTGAAAACACAGAATTGTAAGCGGTCCCTTGGGGATTTTCTGTCTTTACGTCATCCTAACCATTTCGTACTTGCGGGCGCAAACAATAGAAACGTCATCATTACCTACCGATTCCTCGCGGCCCCTGTTCAAGCAAATCGAGATTTTTTTGTGGCCTACTGACTATATATTTCATCTTTAAGTACTTTCCTTCATATACACGCGAGTTACTAGAGTGCCTCCTTGGGATTTCGCCTTCTGGGTGAAATCCCTGCGGGGGCAATTAAGAAAGCATAAACATTCGGGTATGACGATAGTCGTAAAATCTATTATATACTTTCCAGCGAAACCTAGGAATGCTCAAAATTATGTTCGGATGGAGTTATTATGCGTATAATGTTATGGGTGACGGATCCCGTAATGTCGAGAGTCAAATAACGAAATTTCCAGGGCAACGTTTTCTCTCCTCTATCTCGATGGTAAGATGGCCTTCAGTATTAAAAGTGTTATGAATGAAGAAGCTGACAAAGGAATCTAGCGAGAAGGCTAAAATTCGTCCACATACCGGTTTTATATCAAGACTAATTATCCGTCTCTAGTAAAAATTCAGCCATTAAAATGGGGGTGTTTTTTGGACAGTTTCCTCAAAATATCGTTTCAGCAGGTTAAGTTTTTCTTGACAATGAAAGAACACTAAATAAGGCAGACGAAATATACTTCATATATTCTGTTGTGCTAACACTTTTTTTCCGTTGTCCAGGCAGAAGACAAAATGGACCTATGTTTAGATGATCAAAAAGTTCAGGCTTTGCGACTGCTTAAAAGCACTGGAGTCACCAATTTACCGGAATCAATAGACTTTAACGGAATGGATGGTGGATTGCTCCGCGAGATGCTTTACAATGCGTCCAAATTGTTTAATGAGACGCTCATTACTTGTGATAAAAAGAAGTTTTTGAAGGTGAGACAGTTTACCGATGTATATAAATCTCTTTACTTCATCTACACTTCATCTATGTTCACACTCTATATATCCGATAGCTTTTGCGCATGCACGAAAACGAATACAGGATAGGGCTTCTGTTCACACTTAAGAACGATGATATCGGCGCGAATCCGGAAGGCACTTTGCGAAACTATGACGGTGGCGGCGACGGCACCTTTATTTGAGTGTCAATGTATTTAGCACGAAAGTGCTAATTGGGGACACTATATTAACGTCTCCTACCGGAGACGTGACCGCCATTTTACGTGCTCATCCGAGCCACGCGAAGGTCCAGCCGCCTGCAGGGCAAAGGAAGTACCTTCATTTCTCAGTTGTTTTAAGACCCTGAGTGTTGGTCCGGCCCCGGGAATCGAACCCACGACCTCCCGCTCTGCAGTCAAGCGCTCTACCCACTGAGCTAATCCTACCGCGGTCAAAAAGCAGTAGGTTCAGTAAGCAAAACAACAAATCTGCACGTGCACCACGGTTTTTTGAAATTTTTTTGCCGTCCCTGCACGACTACGACTTGAAATGACCAAATTGTAAGCTTTTTTGAGGACGACAACGGCAAGGCGATATATTCTACCCCTCTGTCTGAACTCGGCCCAGCCCCCTCTCTTCAGCTCCAACAAAAGTTTCCTTCTTTTTAATAACTGGGCGACTTAGGATAATCG
The DNA here is from genome assembly GCF_958299795.1 of Porites lutea. Classification (NCBI taxonomy): domain Eukaryota; kingdom Metazoa; phylum Cnidaria; class Anthozoa; order Scleractinia; family Poritidae; genus Porites; species Porites lutea. Next base: position 33,808,789 of record NC_133202.1, read on the forward strand.
CGAAAGTGTTGAAAAGGCTGCGGAGTCTATCTTTCAGCGACCTTTCAATGGACGTCGCCGTTGTCGGATCGCAAGGGAACGGAGCGAGGCTGCGCCGCGCCGATCTCTTAAAGGGAAGAGCCACATATCGGATAGGTGTTCACTGATACTATACTGGATAGCTTTTTGTGTCAGCACGAAACGCCGTACGGCATAATATGAATATAGCCTTAGTTGTCATCCGTATCCTGGCGATGCCCTTCAAAAGTAAATCAGTCATTGGTAGTTATCTATAGAGCGATTTTCGTATGACCTTGAAATGAAAACGCACGAACAAAACAGAAAAACAAACGAACGGAAATAGAGCGATTTGATTGGTTTGTCGAACGGATACAAACGCCCGTGGCTTTTGGTTGGTTTAGTGAACGCTTTATGCCCGAAAACTTTCTAGTACTCTACTAATACTTCGCTTTGACATCATACTGCAAGAGGCCGTTGGCCAATCGCACAATGCCTTCTTTATGTTAGGGTTTTCTTTGGCGGGAAAACGAAGAGGCCATGTTTTGATCTTTTCATCCATTTGCTGATAAAACAAATAACGAACACTTACCGAAACCATTTTTCAAGGTCATACGAAGATTGCTCTATTCGCTTGTTAAAAACCCTTTTAGATTAATATGCATTGTCAACCATAAGGCCAAGTAGTGTCCCTGTTTTACCGTGATAACAATGGTAAATTTGCGTCGTGTTTGAGCCGTTTGCGCCATAACCACGCCGAAAGCTGAGAAGCCTTTGCTAGCAGGGCATTCTTGGGTATTCCTGGTATTATACTACTACATGGGAAATTTCTGCAATTTGATTGGCTTAGAGCAGTGGTATTTCAGCTTAATTTGAAATACCTACATGTGAAAATTACAAAACCTTTGTGGGTAGTAGTATAAACAAATAATAACATGATTTGCACGTGATATTTGGCGTAAATACCACTCGTGATATTTAAAAATTGTCTCAAATTTCACTCGCCTAACGGCTCGTGAAATTACGAATAACAATTTCGAAATATCACTCGTGGTATTTATGCCAAATATCACTACAAATCATGCTATTACCTATACGAATCGAACGGTTTTTAGGTATCAGGTGATCGAGAGGAACGGGCAGTGTTTACCCTTTGCAAATCTTTTAGGTTATCTGGGAGATATAAAATACCGTTCACAACTGATAAATAGAATCAAGAGAAGTCGCTTCAGTGGTGAATGTAATCTAGACTGATAAAACACGGCTAAGTTTTCAACTCCAGTTTTGTCCAAATAGACCCAGAGAAAACTGCTTTCCACAATATACATAAAACTAAAGTTCGAGTTGTTTTAAGTTTTAACACCCAGTTAGGCCTTGTGTTTTAAATATTTCAAATATTGCTGGTCGTTTTTATAAGCTGTACATAAATGTAGTTTTGGCAGATTTCATTCTTTTTATGTTCCCTCATTCATTGCCGGCGGTATTATCAAATAAAGGAAGGATTTTTTTTCTGAAATCCAGACACTCAGAAAGGAGTCTATATTCCCCATGAAACAATTTTTGAGGATCTGATCATAGTTTCTCAAAACGTCTATGCATTCATAGACGAACTGTTAGGGAAAATTTTCAGTGTCCAATTTCCAATTCTGGTTCCAACGTATTAGACAATTGCGTTTTCCGTTTTTGCCTTCCAGGTTCCTGGAGGACAAGGTCTGGCCTTTATAGTATTCACCGAAACGATAAATAAGCTGCCTTTTGCGTCACTGTGGTCTGTTATGTTCTTCTTGATGCTCATCACCGTGGGTATTGATACCGAGTTTGGAATGCTGGAAGGCGTGGTCACCCCGGTCATTGATCAAAATCTCTTCCCTAAGCTGAAGAAGGAATACATTTCCGGTTAGTGTTGACTCTAGCTCCCTGATAGACTATTCACAGTCCCCTGTTCTCCGTAAGTTCGTCGTGATCGAGCGCTTTGCGTTACGAGCGGCCATCTTAGTTTCAAATGTTCCTAGTTTAGCCTGAAGATGAGGGTCAAATCTACTTAGGGACGGAGGACACTCTTCGCCCACCGGTATAAGGCGGACTCCCACCCTTTCCTCCCCCTCCACTCGTACACATGAAGCCATGATAGCCGCCAGTTCGTACCGGTTAGCGCTCGATCCTAACGATCTTACGAAACCATAGAGGACTGTGAACAGAGCCCTAAATTTTCCCTTGGACTTTCCAACATCAGTATCGAATGCACAGTGCTATCAATATCGGCGTTTTAAGACAAGCAAACTCGAATTACAAGCTATAGCTAGGATATTTATTTTTAGTCGCTGTAAACTGGTTCCAGTGGTAGAAGAATCCTCTGGACCGTTCTCTTAGCGCTTTCAAGCTATTTGTGGAGTGTTGAGTCATTAACCCTTAATTAAGCCCAAAGAATGATCAACAGCAAATTTGGTGACAATAATTTTAAAAGGATATGATTACACAAGAGCGTATTTATTTGATACTTCAACAACTTCGATTTCCTCACCCTATAATTCTATCGGAAATGTTTAGGAGCAACAAATTAGAAATAAATAAATAACGATTTTAAGGTAGCACATCCACTCAGTGGTTCTTCGTCTACCTAATTCCTGTTCGAATTGGAATTTGGAAATGTTGGTTTTTGAGGAGAGGGGAAATCCGGAGTACCCCAAGAAAAACCTCTCAGAGCAAGAAAGAGAGCCAACAACAAACTCAACCCACATATGGTGTTGACGCCGGATTTGCACCCGGGCCACACTGGTGGGAGGCGAGCGCTCTCACTACTGCGCCACCCTTGCTTTCCCCCAAAAAAATTAAATTAGGGTTGAAAGGATAACCCATTTTTTTTTGGCTCTTTTAAGGTATTATCTGTTTGGTGATGAGCGTTATGGGTCTGCCCTTAGTACAGCAGTCAGGGGAATATTGGATGCAATTAATAGTAAACTACTGCTCCAGTATTCCACTGCTTATCATCGCCTTGGTGGAATGCATCGCTGTTTCGTATATTTACGGCATCGACAGGTGAGAGATAAACACAAGGCTTCTTACCTTGTTTACTATTTACATGTACAACTGAAAAAAAAACCCGAAGATTTTGGTTGTTACCATTCAGTCCATTTACATGAGTAAGCCCGTCGGTTGGCAGTTTGGGTAAATGGTAAGCAAAATTCAGGACTGGTAAATTTCGTCCTGGAATGGCTTACATTTGTACAAATTGGCTCCATGTACCAAAAAACAGCCGCGAAGGCCGGAAACTGGTATCAAACATGGCTTTGAAGAAATGGAACACTAACTGCCGTTTGGAAGATTCCGTCCGGAAAAACAGGACTGCCTTATCAGATGAGTTCCGTTGCTCCCGGAAATTTTCTGCCGGAATGACCCAAAAAGGCGTGTATCATTTACTTTTCGACCAGATTTTCCGCCGGAAGCTTTTAGTAAATGGTAAGCAACCTTTGAAAACTGGAAATTGGAAATTTCGGTGAAATGCCCATCAATGAAGAAGGTATTCCATTTGACAGTGGTTCCATCCGTTCCTTCCTTGAGTGGTAAAGATAGGGCTGCGAGATAGCCTGAAACTAGCGAAACATTTTCAGAAGTTCCACGTCCTCCAGAAAGAGTTCAGTGGAAGGCACAAAAAATTGTGTGTTGCATCTACATTCCAACCCGCTAGTCCCGTTTTCTGAATTGGGCATTCCAGATGAAAAGTCATGTTCAATTTATCGACATTCACCCCTCGGGGTAAATATGTGCCGTGGGTATGTGGGTATGTGCTGCCCCCAAAGGGTATGGTGTTTGGGCCTTTTTTGCTTGAAAACGGGTATACACTTTGCCTATTTTGGTCTGGAATTGGGTATGGTTTTCGAGAGAAGTGCGTGAGCGTATGAACCTACTGTCATCTTTCAATTCCAAATCAATAAGAACGAAATAGAAATATGCAAATTGGAAATGCATTTAAAGAATTATTTTGTTTGCGCCCTAATTTAAGTAATGATGACATAATTTCTGCCTAAAGGCCTGGTCTGAAAACGGGTGTGGAGAATGACATTTTTTGGTCTGAAACAGGGTCAGGATTTGGAGGACCGGGCGGCACACTCCCACCAAGAATTTCCAGTAGTACCCCCCCCCCCCGGGCATTTACCATATCTTTATCACGATCTCCAAGCCGTTTTCGCTTTCACCGTCTTAACTTGTCTTTTGAACTAAATTGTTTGTTCCGAATGGCAATTACATTCGAAATTTTCGGAGAAAATATTGTTAAATGGCAAACAACCTTAACTACCATATCAAACTGCAAGTAGCACTCTGGCCTTTTCCTCTCTCTTGCTCTTGCACGCCATTGACCTCACCCTAGATCGTTAACGCTATGTAGGTTGCAAAGTTTTCGTGAGAGAGCTGTAAGTTCCGTGTTCAGGAGCCCATCAAATGGAGCCTCCATCTCCATTAATTTCTTGAGTCAACCCTTTCCCGAGTAGATTTATAAATAGAACGGCTTGTTTCCCGCGAAAAGTGTCATATTTCCGTGAGTCTCGTATGTCACCGTGAAAAAAATTAAGTTGGATGAAGTCGAACTCAGAAGCCCGTCTTTCGACCGTTTTCCTTTTCTACTATACGTCCATTTTTACAGTTTTACAGCCGCTGGGATCTGGGATGAAATAAAAGTTAATGAATTACCCGAATGAGACTGAGCATGAAGCGATAGGACAAAGGCAGCGAACTGAGGATCACGGAAAGGTTCTTTGCGAGTGTTTGTTTTTGTTTGTTTTTTTTTTGCCGTCATACATCCCACATTTAAGCATGCACCTTGAAAAGAGTCGACGATTAAGCGTTCTGTGGACGATTTGAAACTCTTCGATGATCAGCGCCGAAAATGTGCCAGGATCATTTGATTTTTGTTATCGCCGTGGAGTGGATTTCGCCAGTTAAGCACCGCGTGCAAAACCGATTACCTAAGTAGCAACCCAGGAGGAATGCTTCAGAAAAATTGCAGTCTTCCTTTACAACTGACTTGTATCACCATGAGAGTTGCCTGATAAAACTGGCACTTGAAAAGTTGAACGGAAGACAACAGTTGCTCTACCGTGAAGCTAACTCAAAAGTAATTTGCTAACGGTGGAATTTGTGACATCGCGCTCCAGTCCAAAGACCCTCTTATCTCAAGAAAAACAAAATGGATTGTATCTGCGCCCAAAGAATTATGACTGACTAACAGGAGAATTCTCAGCAATTAATGTAGAAGTTTAGGCCAATTCTTTCCTTCGAATTCGCATCCGTAGATCACTTTTTTGCGAGAAAACAATGGCTGGGCTCGGCGTTACAAAACATAGCAGGGAATCATCACACTAACTGACGGACAAAACAACCACAGAATAGTATTTATTCAGACAAACGCATTTCGGAGAAAAACTTGAAAAACTACAAATTTGATTAATATTGAGTCATTTAGCCGAAATAAGAACCTTAACGCTCAAACAAAATGGCTAAAGAAAACGAATCCTGTCAGAACTACAGACTGCAGGTAGTAATTAATCATTACGCATGTAAGCTTCATGGCCTCTTTTAAATGTGAGACAAGCAACCAAAATTAAGATTATCATAGTCAGAGTTTTAAACTCTCCACAGTATAATCTACCCGCTAGAAAGAAAAGAAAGAAAATCTCTGAGGGATGAAAACACTGAAGGCACGTTTCACTAGCTTATGATTTTGTTTGGCCTGTCAACACCGGATTTCCAGCTGTTTCATGAAGTACAATAGCAGTGTCATTTAGTCGTTGTGATTGGCTCTTCCCACCGTCGGCGCGCGGAGTCTCCCCTGGGAACCGTTCTAATTATAAATCTACTCGGGAAAGGGTTGACTCCAAGGGCTTGTATGGGAGATGGAGGCTCCATTTGATAGGCTCCTGGTGTTTCAATGCTACGAAACTTACGGTAGTTTTGAAAACCCTTTAATGACAAACTTCTACTTTTAAACAGATTTAGCGACGACATAAAATACATGACGAACAAACCGCCTCGTTTTATTTGGAAGTGGTGTTGGAAAGTCATTTCTCCGGTCACTATATTGGTTGTACTTTCTATGAGCATTAAAAGCATGTCACAAACTACAGCACAGTACGACGTATGGGACCCTGTTAAGGTAGGTAGTTCTAAGTCAATAAACCCCTTGAGAGGGTCGTTAGATCACGGTATAACAGGGACCTTAAGCAACGACGACAGCGACGGCAACGAGAACGGCAATAAACCAGTAGGTTTAGATTAACAAGATATCAACTTGCATCACGTGCACGTGCATCACGCTTTTTTGTATATTTCTTTGCCCTCGTTGCTCGACTACAACGTGGAAATGCCTAATTTCACGTTTTGTCGAGGACGGGAACACAAAACAACAATTTTCTTTTTATTTTCCTGAAATTTGATATAATCCTTTAGAATTCAACTCCAAAGAAATTTGCCAACATTTGACGTCGCTGTCGCCGTTGCTTAGGCTCCCTATTAATGTTCACGATGGAAGGAAGGGAGAAGTTACAGAAAGTTGCACATTGTATTGCGCACGGGAAATGTAGCCCGCCGGGATCAAGAAGGCTGACGGGAAGCTTCCTTCCGTGGCTCATCTGGGAAAAATAACTGAAATATAATTGAATCGATTTTTTTAAGACCGGGCGGAAAAAAATCATGGATAGACATTTTAGTACGATAATTAGGTTCGCCATTCTGTTTTTGACAATGAAAATTTGGGGCTTCAGCAGCGACTTTAGTGAGACTTTTACTTAATTGTCAATTCTTATTATAAGAACTTAAGAGCGAATGTCTGTAAATATCGAACAACCGGCGGCCACGGTCAAAAATTAAATTTTGCTCATATCTTGTTCATACATACTTATTAGTAAGTAACTAAACGTGGTGTAGTTTGTTTTTCAAAAGGCAGCTTGGATTTGGAGAAAATCGACAAAATCAATTTTCGTGGTCGGCGACTTGAAAACAACCAAAATTTGAGGCAAAATGAGGCGGTCTCAAAACTTCGCTCGCACGCAAAAAGGAAGAAAGCGTGGTAAAATATTCCCCGATAAATCAATTTATAAAGGATTTTAGCCCTAGTATGGCGGTTAATTCTTATCTTCACGATAATGTGGAAGGTAAACAATTTTATTTTAGTTTTGGTTCTTTTTCAACTCAACGAAGTTTAAATTTAGGCTTCAAGTCGCGATTTAATTTTTAGGCATGTGCTACACCTTGGTTTTTCCTGAAACTCAAGCTATAAGTTATTAAAACACTGTGCTAAAACATATGTGAGAACTGGGTTGGGTAATTTAATCTGCGCTTCAGACGAACCTTCTGAACTTGAACAACTTTTGAGTGAAATAGGATACATTTGCATAATTCAACAACGCCTCGCTGTTGCCGAAACGGATCATTGGTGTTTCCTGAAAAGAAATCTGATGTACGATAGTAGTACGATAATAAATTTGCTAACACGAAAAAGAAATTAACTTACCTTTATAGTACGGAGCACTTCTTTTAATTTTTCTACGCTCAAGCTCCAAATTCTGCTGGCGCTAACGCATTTTGTAATTTGACCTCTAATGAAAGGTCATTGGAGATGGGCCAGGGTTATTAAAATGTCACTCAAACCAAATGAGCGTTATGATCTAAATTCTTAAGGTGGTTGAACAAAATATATCACGAGAAAAATATGTTTTAAAGACATTTTCGGCGATTTGAAAGATGTTCTTACCATTTAGTAGAATCAGTTACTACATATAGCCAGTCACAGTATTGCCTAAGTGTGAGAAGACAAGGAGTGATGTGGCGTGACAACGAACACCATCTTTCGAACTTAAGAATGTGCAGAAAACAAAATTGTTTATACATTTCTTTGATGTTTCCAAAGTTATTTGTTCAATTATACAACAACTGAAAGGTTGCATAGTCTGGCTGTCAACAGTGCTTGATTTAAAAGTGTAAAGTGGTGGTCAGTTTATCGGACACCTGCGTGATAAAAGAATTGACTAAGGGATTTGGAAAACATCAAAATCATACACACGAACAGTGAGTAGGTTTTACTTTGGAAAACCTCGATAAATGATCTCGGAAGCTTTTTTTGTTTTGAGTGAAGAATCATAATAAAGAAAAAATTATGCTATTTCATATGTATATTTTGAGGAAGGGTGGCTCTGAATCTTACTTAGGTACTCTCTCTTGGTACTACCTCTTAAGACTCACATGGAATGGTCGTTGAGGGGCTAGAAGAACCCGTCGAAAGGGTTACGCTGTAACTCTTACTCAAGGATGTTCGGTAAGCAATTTGCTCTAAGCCCTGTCTCCCCCCTTTTCAAATGCTTGCACAGGCTAACCAGCATTAAAAAACTTGCATTAGCACACTCAACTAAGGAAATATTGCAAAGTAATTGGAGAAATGCTATCCAGGCAGGGCGGCCTTTTGGAGTGGCAGATGACGTAGCGCTATTTTCAAGACTACAAACCTCTCCTTGAGTGTGAAGACTTAAGGCGTGAGTTCCAGTTTGTAGTATTGAATATATACAATGAAGGAAACCTGGGGTCTAGAAAGCTGACCTGTTCCTCTCTGATTCCTTTACCAAAGGATACCTCAAAGTATATCGGATAATTTCCTCCTTACAGCATGTTCGGCTACTCAAACAAGCTTTAAAACCTGACACTAAGATGATATACCGCAGATACAGCAAGCTAGAAAGCTGGAATCAAACGTGTTTACCAATGGGTTTTGCCCTGGCGTCTTCAAATTCACGTTAAAAAGGACACTGTTTAGGCACTGTTTCCCAGGGGTCCGTTTGTCCAAAGTCCCTATTACTTTTCGGGCCCGAAATCATTAACTGATAGTTTTATCATGTTAGATGCAAAACTATTGAAATTTCTATCTTGCATGTAATCAAGAACAGCTTTAGGGGCCCGTTAATTATCAGGACTTTCGAGAAACAGGCCCAGAAGCGGATGCAGCCTCAATATCCGTCTCACTGATGACAGAGAGAAAGTTATGGTCGGAGACTTTCTTTTCAAGAGTTCTGATCATGGATTTCTGACGAGCCACCAAGTTTCAGTCTCAACACCGGTACTAAAGCGCACACTCAGAACATGGCAAAATGACCGAGAGTAAAATTGAAAAGAAAACTTTGTGGGTAAAGAAAGTAGTGGAAGCGATAGGCGATAGTTGACAGGGGCACCCAACGTCAGTTTCCTCCTAACTGTATTGAAAACACTTTCATGCTATCCAAATTACTAAGTTTCATGCGGCGCCATATAATTATAAAAATTGTTCGGTCATCCAAAGGGCAACTTGAGTATTCTTTTCGATCGAAATTACAAGGGCTTCAAAATTATTTTTTTCGAGAATTTTGAAATTTTCTCTGATTCCTTCTCTATAACAATTTCGTATCCGAAAATTTTGATCCCCTTTATATGGAGAAAACCTGTCTCGTATAGGAGAGTCACCCTCCCAGCCGAGAGAAAAAAAAAAAGACACTGACCCCAACCAGCCTTTGGGCATGCTCTAATTGTCTCGCTTTGGCTATGCAAGCCCTTTACCGATACGGATCGGATTTGATCTAGACGGTCGGACCGAAATGTCTCCTTCCATTTGACAAAATTATTTTCCCCAGGACCACTGATCTGTATCCTGCTTACAAGCACTATAACCAAACTCGCGGTGGCTTTTGTTTGGTCGGTGCAACTGGAATGTACCGTTCTACTGGGCACGTGGATTTTCCGAAAAGCGCGTAAAGTGCTTAATATGGAGAAAAGTTGGCCTGGCTAGGAGGCTGACCCTACCATTGCAAAAGGGTGACTGGACAAGGTGGGTCAGCCTTCCAGCCGAGCCAACTTTTTGTCATTTAAACGGTTCGCCATGTTTTGTAAAGAAATGCGTGAAAAGTTGCCTCTTCCAGGGAAGCTCGGGTAAGCTGGTGACCCTTCTGCTCGAGACAAATTTTTTTCATATAAGCGGGGCCTAAATTTTAGTTCTTCACATTAATCGCCATAGTCCAGCTGACGCACGTCTTTTTGTTTTTTGTTCTATAAAGTGGAAAACTGAAATTAAAATATACAGTGGAACCCCAGCGTTGGGCCATAAAATCCTGGTCGTAATAGCGAGGTGGTGGCATTGAAGAGGTCTTCAAAATAATAAAATGACTCGGAGATTTTCATGTCTGGGTCGAAGGACTATGGGAAGTGAGACAAGAGGTGGTCGTATAAACGGGGTGGTCAAAAGGCGGGGTTCCTCTGTATATAAACAGAAACAAGAGTTTGACGATCGGACAACCATGTTCAGATCAGGAAAAAAATACTGAAAGATAATTGCAGAATGTTTACGAAAACTGTTATCCAAAACAATGGAACTTACATCGGCGAGAGAAAAGACAGCCGCCTGATAACGCGGTGTAATAGCTAGAGATTGAAGCCTGAAGTCAATCAAAGGCAAATACAAGGCAAGAGGGGGGAAGTTGACGTGAAAAACTATATTTAATTTTTGGACTTATTGAGTATTGTATAGAAGCATACTTTAAGAAAACTTAGGAAAAAATTTAAAAAAAAAACATGATTTGGATTGTTAGTAGCATAATATGCTACTTCCGGCAAGAACATTAAAAAAAGGCATCGCTCAAATGGTTAGATTGGAAAGCCTGTGAATACTGTCACGCAACACTTTTGACCAGACATTTATGACCAAAGGTGTATCGGCAGCCCGAAAGTTTCACTATCAAAATCGCAGTTTTTGTGAGACCTAGAATTTTTAAATGGCAATGGACGTAAAAGTTTGACTGCGGAAAAGAAAGGCCGGCAATACCAAGAAATGTTCTGTTTGAGGTTATTTTCACGCACCACGTTTCCTCGAGGTTTTGGATCTTCTGTTGATTAGCTTGGGACTAGGCGCAATGCCAGTTAACCAGAACGGGAAAACACAGTGAGGTAACAAAAATTAGCGTCTCAGTACATTTAATGTCTTTAATACAAGTGCGATTGTGTGTTACGTTTCTCTTGGAGAGTCCAGCCATCGTGGCTTGTCGAGCAACAACCAACCGACGTTCTTGAAAAGTCTCATATTTCAAGCAAAATTTATTCAACTTCGGAAGGTTCGTGTGAAGTACAAATTTAATTACCCAGGCCAATTCTCACATATGTTTTAGCACAGTGTTTTAATAACTTATAGCTTGAGTTTCAGGAAAAACCAAGGTGTAGCACATGCCTAAAAATTAAATCGCGACTTGAAGCCTAAATTTAAACTTCGTTGAGTTGAAAAAGAACCAAAACTAAAATAAAATTGTTTACCTTCCACATTATCGTGAAGATAAGAATTAACCGCCATACTAGGGCTAAAATCCTTTATAAATTGATTTATCGGGGAATATTTTACCACGCTTTCTTCCTTTTTGCGTGCGAGCGAAGTTTTGAGACCGCCTCATTTTGCCTCAAATTTTGGTTGTTTTCAAGTCGCCGACCACGAAAATTGATTTTGTCGATTTTCTCCAAATCCAAGCTGCCTTTTGAAAAACAAACTACACCACGTTTAATTTCTTACTTATACCTATCTATGGACAAGATATGAGCGAAAATGATTTTTTGACTGTGGCCGCGAAATTTCGATTTTGCTCGATTTTTACAGACATTTGCTCTTAAAACTCTTCTTAATGTTTATAGTAGACCCGTTATCTACGAAATGAACTGGTGGAAAAGGAGTTCAACTAAACTGCTGCTTATTTAGTCTTGTCCTTTTTTGTGTAGACTTCGTCGTCGTTGCGTTGCTTGAGCTTCCTAATGTCTACGTGCCACAAAGGTTGGCGATTGACCAAACATTTAGTATTCCTCAAATGAGACACAGGTAAACCAGGAATGGTGTCTTGCACTTGGTCGATCTGTCGCTAATAAATTTCTGTCCTTTTTAGGGGATTACAGTCTCCATTCCTTATCCAGCTTGGGGAAAATTCTTGGCGATATTGATCACTCTCATGTCGATATTTTTTATTCCTGCGGTGGCGTTTTTACGTTACTTCCGCGTTATCAGCTTGGGAAAACCGGAACTGCCGGCTGTGGTCTTGGAGGGAGACGAGTTCCCTTCGAACGATTTGAACGCCTCAGAACTCCAGCCTCTTCATAATGGCAAGGCCCCAAAGGAAAAGAAAATGCGAAAACTGAGTTTTGCCAGGAGAAAATTTAGACTTGAAGAGAAATTAGCAACAGAGAGTTCGGACACAAATAAAAACGGTCCACTGAACCGTGTTATTACCGCCAATGGACAGGTCTATCAACTAGTGAATCAGCACAATGGAGGTGCGGCAATGTTTATTTGACATAGATCGAGCAACGTTGGTTCAATGTTAATTTAATTTTTATGAAGATCGTCTACATGAAAATTGCATAATCTCGCGACAACAACCATACTAACGGGATCGTTATCTGATGAATGTTCAGTGTCTGCTAGTCGATATCTCCCACACCCTGGGCGTTGCCCTTAAGTGTGTGTTGGAAGATTTTGATTCCATTACTTAATGGGTCTGTTTTACCCATGCATTGTACTGATGCAGATATTCTGAAGCCGAGAAAAGTGATATACCGAATCTGTTGATTTGTCCTCGGTGACTATTAAAAAGTCGCATGATTGCTGAAGTCAGGCTATTTGCTTGGTAGTGCTACCTAGTGCAACATTAAAGCCCGGTTGATGATCATATTGTCTTTTTATAGAAAACAGATCACAAATTGATCCTTCAAGGGATGAGATATCTCCTTTAGAACTTAGAATGTATCATAGTTTCCAATATAATGGTTGTTGATAATAGACTTACTTAAAGAGTCAAATCCATTTAAAAATGTGGTGACAATGAAACGCCAAGTACAGTCGTAGATGTAGAACAGCCAATCACAAATCATTGATTTGTTGGAGCATCCTTCAGCACAGGGTGGCCATCAGCGCGGGAATCTGCCCGGAATAGTTACGTTTGGCATTGACTTACGCATAGGAATTTCCTTGAAAAGAGAATCTTCACATCTTAGTGGTAGTCTAAGTTAGACATCGTTTATTCAATAAAATAATGATCGACAATAATGTTATTAATATAAATGATTCAAATTAGAATCCAGATAAAGAGTTTGACCAGATTTTTTTATTGTGAACAAGTTTCTATTACATGTACATTGATCGTTGAGTTTGGTTAAATGGACTGTATTTAAACAAATTGTGCAATGCCATTGGTAACTATTGTTAGTATTATACATTTCAAGAGAATTTGTTTTTAATTTTTCATGTTTGTTTGAGCTAATTTACTCACATTATAAGGAAAATTTTAGACGGCCACTTGCCACCCAGAGTACCCCTATCACATCACTAAGCAGGGTGTATACCCAAATAGTCAATGTTTACATGAAAGTGATGTAGAGATGACGTTGAAAATCGCTTTAGGTTTGAGTATAAGCTGTGCTTTGTGATTGACAAAGATATCCTGCCATTATTACCAAACTTTATTGCATCTATAGGTTACGATTTTTTTTATCCATGGTACTCCGCTGCGCGCGCTTCGCGCGCGCGAGGCCCCGCTATTAATTATTTCCTCCATATTTTAATTTTCAACAACCCTTGAATTCACCATTTTCACATTGACCATAACGCACTTTGTTTACGTCCACTTCCCCGACCAAACATTTGCATAATCATTCTGTCCAATTTCTCCAAAGTATTACGGTCGTACCAAGAGAAATCGAAGACAATGGTTATGCAAAATTTTGGGGGTAAACAAAGTGCACGAATCCAATATTTTCCAATGTTCCAATTTTCCAGTATTCCAATTTTTGACCAGAATCGCCCCTAAACCATCCGGCTCCCGTCATGATATGCGTCATGATATGCGGAGTCGGCTTCGTAAACGGAATGTAAGGCCTAATAGTTTTTCTCATACACTACTGTAAATGAACTGGTCAACAGGTATCAACATTACAAGTTTTTGTTGTGGTTTTAAGACCCAGTTTTGTACATAAAACAAAAAAACTGTGATTGAATATCCTCCCGGCCAGTTTTAAACTTGAATGAAGAAGCTTAAGCTGGGCCGCATATAGGTCTATCAGCATTGAATACTAGTTATCTTTCGTTAAAATTCAATACAGAGATACAAGGTAATTTGTACCTCTGCACACTCAAATGTCACACGGACAAATGTTGGCGTTTTTTCTTTGTATGGCAAATATGAAATAAAATACAATAAAAAAAATTCATTTTAGTTAAATGTATTTTAGAATACTTAATACATGTCTTGAAGAATTTGATAATTCAGAGACCTTGCTCCCTAGGCCTAACGAGCAGCACTTCTGGTGTGAAGCGAAAAAGGGCGGTCATTAGCTTTAGAGATGGTCTGAATTCGTGACAAGATTTTGTCATTTCTACGTTCTTCGACCCTGCTCATTTGAAATCGAAACAGGTGTCCGAATAGATCCAGGGAAAATGGTTTCCACAATATACAATAAACTAAAGTTCGAGTTGTTTTACGTTTTAACACCCGGTTAGGCCTTGCGTTTTAAATATTACAAATATTGCTGCTCGTTTTCAGACTTTTAAATTTCGAAAGAAAAATGTGAGAGATATATTCTTTTCTGCTTTAGCTTTATAACAAACAAGGGTCATGATTAATTTATAAATTTTGGGAGAAAAAATTTTCGGACGCACCCAAACCTCGAATAGTTACATAGTTACTTTGGAAACAAGGAACTAGTTGATGATACAATTTTCAGTTTCAGTGATGAATTATTCTAGGTAATGGTCCACCTAGGCGTCCATTCTCCATATTTCTCTGTGGTCAAAACATTTAGACAAAACATTTTTGCCATGGTCTATACTTTTTTATTAAAATCTGTAACGCGGAGGTCACGGGTTCGAATCCCGTTGAAGCCCTGATTTTTTTTTTTTTTTTCAGGCTTCTTCTTTCCAGTTGCTTAAATTGGAAAATTTACTTCGATGATCATTCTTCAATTTCATCTACAACCGCGGTTCATAAATGAATTATTTCATATATACTTCACTTCAAAATCTGAATCATAGGATAATATTGATTGCCTGATTGATATAGAGATGCGATCATAAATCCCGTAAAAGTCATAATTCTATGCTATATTTCCTGGGTAGTTATTGGTATCAGCTCTGGAGCCAAAGGGCAGAAAGGGCTTGTCATGCCCAATTAATATAACAGTGTCATTTCATGACGAACAGTTGAACCGTCTACATCCCCAGGCTAGCCCTTGGGGCATCTAGTTCAAGGAAAGAGCTAGCTGCCTATAACGCGCCTGTCTAATCTCCAGCATCTATTACACACCATTCAGTTTTCATGACTTAAACTGCTGGAGATATAAAAAGGCTTAATTATGGCTAATATGATCTGAATCTTTAACACTTTTACGACTTTTCCCCCTGGCTTCGTGGCGGCAGTGGAAAAGAATACACTTTCACGTTGTCTCATAATTCGCCTTTTTTCTTCCACCTTAAAGTTTAAAACTAAAGCATGGTTATTATCGCTTACGTTCACATTATTTTGCCCTGCAGAAGACAACAAAGCAAAGTGTAAGTATTAATCTTTTGGAAACTCACCCGTAAGGCCTAGAAAAATAATTATGACTATCTAACATAGGTTGGCGTAATGATATACCTTTCCCGTGAGCAGGTTATCTTCGCGCCTAGATATAATCGCGCCATACCCCAAATAAGAAGAACCAGTGCCTCGCAAGCTAAGGTAGGTAGGTGCCTTGCTTATTCCTATAGCAGCTAAACAACAACTTCTAGGGAAAACGAGCCAATTTGCTCATTTAACAATTAATATGTTTCATACGTAACGGACTAAATGGAATTCCCTTCGTTTATTTCAATCATTCTCAACGGCGAGAAAAATTGCCATTTTCAAATTAATTTTATTTATCCCCCTGACAGGTGCTCATACAAGGATAATCAATTAACAAACACTGACATATGTTCCGTTAAACTCTGCATGTTAAAAAGAAAAATATCGCACGAAACCTAGGTGGACCAGGGCGACGGAGTTGAGAGAAAAATTTATCCTCGCGAATTCTGACCAGTGAGTCGAGCAAGAGAGCAATTTGAAACTGAAGCGTAAGTATAATTATTTCGACAAGGCGAGTAGTGTATAAATTAAAAGATATCATTTGCTAAGAACAGATAGCAACTACTTACTTGCCGCCGCTTAAGATGGTTTAAAGAATTTTAAAATTAATTTGAAACTCAGTATTTTTTGTTTTCTGAGACTTTTCGTTTGATTCTGTTTTTTTTTCTGTTTATAAAACGAAATAAATCACCAGCACATTTAATGCAAAAAACATAAACTTGGTTACGTTCATTAAGTTAATCAGTCCCAAGTAAAGTATTGCTCACGATCAAAACAGCAGGTTTTACTTGCCGTAGATATAATGTAACCGATGCACTGTTGCGCGTTGCTCTAGTGAGCATCATTTTCAGTTACCTTTTCTTGCGAAAAAATGATGGCAAATCTTGGCTTGAGCCTTACCACGCTGACGGTCTTTACGACAAAGTTTAACATTGAGTCGTTGCTTCCCTCAATAAGCTACCAGCTCGCTGTTATTTTTACAATACGCCACAAGTTTCATTAGAAAAGAAGTCGTATTGTTCACTTGTCAGGGATGTGATGTCTCGTTAACCAAAGATGCTTAGCTTATTTAGGTGATTAATGCAACTCCTCCAAAATCATGCTGATCAAATTGTAAACAGAATATGTGAACAAAGGAAATTTTTAAAGAAGCTTTGCATCTCCATATTAACAAAATCGTGACAACAACAAAAAATGGATGATTTCAAACGAAACGTTCTTATTTGGCTTAAATAAGCAAGGTCAGTCGTCTTTTGTGGAATTTCCCTCACTTTTTTTCTGAACTGTGGAGAGTAGCTTGAGCCGGGGCTGTTCGCGATAAAAGCTTGTAGCTCCAAACCCGCGGGGTATTGTACAGACCTTAGATGAACGAATGAAGTATTAAAGGAGAAGATTTTCCCGGCATAGAACATCGCCTGGCGTCGAGTTAATCAAAACTGAGGCAAGTAAGTGGAAGTAATGATCGATTACTGACACTACGTTATATAGCTTAATTTTTTTTATAACAGAGGCATGTTTCACCTTTTATTGCCATTATCGCCAAGAATCAACTTCATAATCAATTTATCAAACAGCAGTATAATGGTCAGATAACGCCTCGACTTTTGCATCGGTGACGCAGCTGAAGTGTAGTGTTTCGCGGAGTGTTACGCGAAAGCGGACGTTTCAGTAGAATAGAAAACTTTTAATTTGCAATTAGCTCATTCAATGAGGTAACATGTTCCCCTGATTTCACACATGGGTTACGAAATATCACTGTACTGAATTTTACTTAATGTTTCCGATTTCCCTTTAACTCGGACGAGGCGGCAAGCGCTAAAGTCAACGTAAACAGTCAATTTGCCTTAAAAGAAGATCACCGTCATTTTACCTAAAATTTTGTGTTTTTATCTGCTGCTAAATATTCAGAGAAGAATTGTGATAGTTAATTCCTCAAGAATTACACCTCTCTTTCAAGCATTATTTAACGACCAACAAAGAGCTTGCTATTTTTTTTGATAAAAAAACTGGTTAAATGAACGAAAATATTACCGACGATCATGTCATTTTCGTAAAGTCTTTAAAGCAAAAACATGAAATACAAAAGTGAGCGCAATAACGTAAATAGGTGGCCGTATTCCGTATGTTTCTTAGTCATGAACATTTCTGCTCGTTCCTAGCGGAATAAACAAGAGGTAGGTCATGTAGCAACCTATGGCCCAGCCTTACCAAGAGTTTTTCTGTGGCTCTTGTGGCCTGGGTGTGGGATTCAACGGATTTTCCAATGTTTCTGACGTGAAATAACAAAGATCTACTGATTTTTACGATCGAGGAAAAGGCGACTAAGTATTCTCAAAAAATATACACCCCGGAAAGCCTCATTGTGTACTTTCTTTCACTAGAGAAGTTAGCACGGTTTTTTGATAGAAGGAGGTAAAGCCCGGCCCTCTCCCCATCGCATAATGCAGGCATGATAAAACTTATAACCGTTAGAAGGCACTTTATTTGAGTTTCAGCACGAAAGTACAACGAAAATGTTTTGACGTATCCTTCTGGAGACAGGACCGCCATTTTACGTGTTCATTCCAGCCACGCGAAGGTCTAGCGGTTTGCAGGGCGAAAGAAGTACCTTCATGATCCTGAGTAATGATTCGTCCAGGGAATCAAGCCCACGACCTCCCGCTCTGCATTCAAACACTCTACAAGTTGATTACTTGTTTCTGCCACTGCGACATTTGTCCCGCTAAAACGTATAGTAAAATGATGACGGATATCACGTTTTCCCGCCGAAAAGATCGCGGGTTCACGCAGTGCGGCGCGCACTACCTATGATTGAGAGCTGAATGTCATTCTCGTAGTCGTGCTCGTCTTAGAATCAAAAGGTTTCCAATAACATACTGTAACGCTCTTCGAAGGGTTGACACCTATGTGAAACATGCGAAAACGCGTGTCGGAAAATTTGAATATAACCCCTTAGGAGAGGAGGCCAATTTGGGTAGGTATGAAGCAGATCAAAAAACGCAATTTACGCCCTGAATGAACGAATATCCCCGCCCCTTTCTTCTGCTTTCAAGCAACCGGGTCCATACCTTAACTATGATTTATTCTTTTCTCACTTGTTTTTTTTACGTCTTGTTATCAACAGAATAAATTTTCTTTCCTTATCCTTTCAATGGGCTGGAAAAAAAAATGAGTAAATAATGTCATGGCATTTTGCATGTGTAACATAGTGACTTAAATTACTAATGTACATATTCAAGTCACACTTTCACTTGCAGGTGAATTCTCGAAGGCGGAATCTTAACCAGTAATATTGTTGCACGGCAAGTTTTAGAAAGCATTTGACGCATTTTCCAATCAGTTAATGCACCTACAAGCTTGGCAAAGGTTGGAAATAACTAACACATACAATCTGCACTAGTTGTGCCGGTTCTAGTCGAATGACATTAAAATGCCTGTCCATCTCTTTATCCGAAATTTAGCGAGAAAAAAAAAAGGCGAGCGAAATGTCAGCGGGAATGCTTGTGTGATAGATGTAAAACAACATATTTCCAACTTCATTTACAATTAGATGGCTTCATTATTTTATTGCGGTGCCGCTATAATCTGGTCTCTTTGTTACAAGTAAGAGACTCAGTGAACTGCTGAATTTGACCACCTGTCAAAGACTTTACATTTCGCAACATTCTAAAATATATTATCGCGCCAAGTTAATCACTTCTGATCATTGTGAATGATGGTGTTCCAGTGAAAAGCACAATTGAATGAACAGGTTTTCGAGAGCTCCAGTTCCCCAGAATAGTTCTATTATGACAGCTATACTGCTCCATAACTTGACTTACAATAAAACTAATTAGAACACGATTCAAAACCCCAATTGTTACAATGATATCTTCTGGCCTTAAGCCAAGTGCCATTATCTAGTGCAAGAAGTTAATTTACATCAGTTTGTGTGTTTATGCGCGTAAGCTTACAAAGAGGTTTGTTTTTTATTACCGTTTGGCAGCAGAGAGCATCGTGTACAATTCAACTAGTTACAAAACACGATGTCCATTATTTGTAAAAAGGCGTCCTCTACTAAGAGATAAGCAAAGACTGAAGGAAGCATTGTAATTTAGCTGATTAACTTCAGAAGGTAGGCTAGTACCCTTGTAAGCTTAATCTAATGTGTACTTTGCTGTGAAATGCTACCAATCCCGCTTGTAGTCATCATCATCAACATCAGCTTTCGACTGCTGAGCAAGTGACCACCGCATCACGGATCTACTTCTCTCCACCCGGTCAGAGGCCAAAAGCTGTTATTTCCTGCAGCATTTTTAGGTTCCCTTCGTTGCGTCTGAGTAGACGTTGAGCTACGTTGCGTGTGGGCAGAAAAGACGTTTGTAGCTTGCCTGGCCGCCTTTCCCAGTGTTTAGCGTATAAAAAAACGTAACTTTTTGCTTGTTCGTCGTCTTAGACGCCCACTCCTTCTGACACAACTGAGGGCAAAACATGACCTCGATTACTTTCTTTCATCAGGACAAAGTTTTTTTTGCCAGAAAAGTAGAACATGAAATCTCTTTAATTTTTAACGGCACTTAATACCAAAAGCTGAAAGTCCGATTAGTAATAAATTCCCTTTTTAATGGGTTGTAATGTTGACACCTAACTGACGACGTTTAAACATTGCATCTATATATATAGGCTTTATGTGATTACAAATATGTTAGTGAAAACAGTTCAAACAAAGCGGGGACGATGAAAGGTTATATCATTTTAAACTTTATATAAATAAGGGAACTCAGAGGTGCCAACTATTATTATCTTATTCGTTTCTCTGTTGGAGGTCCGTCAAAATTTTGTATCAGAAGTTGTTATGGCATTCATTATTTATCTGCCTACTTTGCCTTATAATATATTATTCACTGAGCGTCGAGGCCTTTCAAGTCGGTTGTCGCGGAACTTGTCAATACTGTGCCAACCAACAAGTTCTTTAAAACGTTGCTCAACTATACAGTTTCTGATATGGCACATGTATTTGGGCGTGCATTCGGTAATTCTTCATTATTTATTCATTATTTATGTTTTTCGTTCGTATCATATTCGGCAGTTTTCTATGACTGCTTAGCATTAGGGCTGTCACGTTTTAAACAGATATTTTGTATGACTATGACGCGAATGTTCAAAAAATATTACTCTTAATAGTAAGGCAGCGTGGTCGAGTGAGTAGCGTGTTGTACTTGCACAAACATGTGTCCTGATATCCACTCCCCCTCTGACCGGCACTAGCTCGATTTGTTTGTCGGCTGTCCCGGTTTCAAAACCTCGAACCGGATACTTCTAACTGGCTAATTGGCTCTCTCTTACAAGTTAGGGATTTTTTTTTATCTCCGTTGTGTTGTGTATTATTTATTTCAAATCACTTTAGCCAGCTGATTGCCCTCAGTAATTTTATTCGTATGGCTACTCCCGCCACAAGTACAGCATTTACCCCTAGAACTTAACGTTGGCGAGGAAATTACTTGTGAATGACAAAAATCGCAACTTCATTTCCAACAAATATGCATGCCTTCCGAGCAGTATATCGAGCGTTACAAACAATAAAAGTCTACTCTAAAAAATTGTTAGGCCAAGTTCAAAACCCACAATTGCAATCCATTTTAATCTTCTTCACGTCTGCCCATTCAAGCTTTTTATAGCCGTTTTTCAAAAAACGATGATAATACTCTTTGTGAAAGGTTTGAACCCAGGAATCATTTCAAAAGTAGGTTGAGTTTGATCGTCCGGGTGAACGTAGTCCTAAATAGGACTGTTGTTGTTGACAGTGATTGACGTTTCGACAACCTGTGTGGTAGTCATCTTCAGAGTCTGAAGATGACTACCGCACAGGTTGTCGAAAGGTCAGTCACTGTCAACAACAACAGTCCTATTCAGGACTACGTTCACCCGGACGATCAAACTCAACCTATTTTTGATAATACTCTTTGTTGTTCCTCCAAAATTTTACATCAGCATTGTTTTGAATTAGAAATTGAAAACAAAGCATCTGCCAAATTTTGGAGGGACTACAAAGAGTATTATCATGATATTTTTGAAAAAGGCCTATTGTATTTGCCTTTTTATTTATTCCAGCTTTTAAGGTTCTGACCGGTAATTATTATGTTTTACCCAGTTTGGTTGCAGTTCCTACGGTTAGATCTCATTCGGGTAAATTTTTGACGCTGCTCCTTTAATTAAGACCAGGATTAGTCATTCACGTGAAAAACAGCCACATCTGATTCCAAATATGGATAGCAGTTTGGCTGTCGCGATGGACAGCGACTGAAATGTCTCATATTTCTATTTGTTTAGTTCTCCCGCCATCCAGGTTTAGAACTTGTTTTTCCACAGAAAAAAGATGGATATCCCATGGCCATTTAGTTCGAATTCACAATTAAACTTAAATAACACGAAAGCTAAGCGTATTTGTCGCAAATGTTCACACTGGGGCCTAAGACTATAAGAGTCAGTACAATCGCATGCTACCAAACTGCACTATACACAACATTCTTGGTCTTAGTGTAATGCAAACAAACTGTCACAGGCAGGCTGTGTATACAGCCGTATTATATTTCCTTGCCATTAATTACACAGGTATTAGATGTAGTTTGACTTTCCAAGGTAATTTCGGGTGTTCTATTGAGTTTTGTTTTGCAAATAACTGACCAGCTCTTCGACTGTTTGAACAAATGCGCACTTCAAAAGCCGACGCAACGCGAAGAGAAGAATTACACCTGATTTACCGAATGGATGCGTTTGTGGCCGCCGTCCGGTCCCCTGTTTAAGGTTTGTTTACAGCTACAGTAAGACCCCGATTTAAAGAACCAGGGCTATATGCAACGAAGTTCGATTCTCGATCGGTACTAACGAACGATATTCCCGGCCCCTCTCCAGTAATAGAAAAACATGTGGGAAGGTATACCTCTATATAACGAAATCTTATTACAGTGGAACCTGGATATGCAGTAACGATCTCTTATACAACGAAGTCATCGATCGCGATATAACGAACCATTTTCTTTACCCCAGTTATAGTAAAATACATAGAAAAGAAGCTCGATATTACGAAACCTCTTTATAGCGAACAAATTTTGCCAGTCCCTGGGCCCTTCGTTATATTCAGGTTCCACTGTATACTGCTTTCGCGTTTTAAATACGTTACAGACTGACAGGTGATCCCCGTGGGTTGAAAGATGCTCATTTTCATTCTATCTTAAGCTAAAGCAACTTTCCTAAACCCATAAAAGCTTCGGAAGGTAAAATTAATCGAAATCTTAAATTGGGATTATACGTATTCAGCAGTAAACAAAGCGATGTCAGGCATATCATTCTGTATCAAATGCATTTGGCTGAAAAAGGGCCAATGATCGCGGGTAGACGAGATATATATCAAGACCAGCTGATCGACTATAAACCTCGTGTTGTTAGTTTAGCATTGTGCCAAAAAAAAATTGTCAAGAATTTACTGACAAAATACAAGGTAAAACGAGAACAAACACAAGTTTAGGATTGAAAGTTCCCTCACAGCTAGTTTGATGAATCTTCTTTTGGGCTATTTACACAAGGAAATATAAGACTCGAACTTCTCGTGTGAGTGGCACAAAAAATATCTCGCGTCTTAAATAAGGAGCGACTTTAAGCCCGCTTAGCTAAGGCACATTAATACGTTATTTCGCATATTGTACAGTTTGTATCTTAAGAGGCATCCGCTCACGTAATAAGCGCGTCTAAATTATTTTTCCCTGTATATGGTCCTAACATTGTTTATCAGACGATGTGCAAGTTAGAGTATATCGAATATATAGGGACATTATCATTGGTGTGCTTAATTAAATTCTAAGACGTACGTTTGCTGTTGAATTGGTTTTTAGTATTTATTTTTTTGCCCAGGCGACAAATATATTTTCACGTACTTTAATACTGAAACAAATAAGAAGCTGAAGTTTCCGTAGACTTTGTTCATATCTCCGTTCATATCGCCGTTATTCACTTCCCTGTACCTTACTATAGCTCTGAAAGATTTTTTTGAATGTCTCTCTGAGAGCCTTTGATGTAACACTATACTGTAAGGAAAACGCAACATGTACATGCTTGTAACAGGCGGGGTTGTAAAGTTGTAGATGTATAAAAGGAAGGGCCACGCGACTGGCGAAATATGTTCACTATTTCAATATTGAAAAGTTTTTTTTTTATTATTATTTGAATGTTTAACAGTACTTGATTTTAAATTCGATGCTCAGTGTACCCTGCCTTTCAGTTGTT
Source organism: Porites lutea (assembly GCF_958299795.1). Lineage (NCBI taxonomy): Eukaryota > Metazoa > Cnidaria > Anthozoa > Scleractinia > Poritidae > Porites > Porites lutea. The sequence continues at coordinate 33,832,677 of NC_133202.1, forward strand.
CAATATCGTTCTAGGTCTGCTAAAAAAGTTCATTCCGTCTCAAAGTTTGGCCAGTCTTTCTAAATGAAAACATTATATCGAGGCAATTTACACAAAAAAAAGATTTAAAATGTCTACAAATCAATAAAAAAATTCTCGATCTGATGTCAGAGGCCGGACATGTTGATTTACATCACTTAATTTCGGCCCAACGGATATTACCAGGGAAAACCAATTCCGATTCAAAGTGTCATGTTTGTTTTCTGAAATAAGCGACTAAGATCGAGGAAAAATGTGAAATAATTGTCTTAAAATCACCCAAAAAGAAAAAAAAAAGCAAAATATTTCCTTGTATAATTAAAAGAACGCTTCGACAGGCCAGAAATATAAATGACCGATACTTTTCCGCCGGAAATGTTAATCGCTTTCCATACAATCCATATCTTGCTGAGACACACAGCACACTTCGATATAATATAAATTTCACATGCAAATTAATCTACGAGGAGTCAAAACAGCTGTGAGTTGTTACTGAAAAACAACCCAGTTCATGATACTGGAAAGCCAATTCGGCAGCTTTAAAGACCTTACTTAGCAAATCTACAATGTTACAAGGTACGCCTCTTTTCCTCGTAGTTACATTAAATACTTATTAACAGCTAGTTCGAAGAAATCTTTAGAAACAAAGCATTTGACTGAGTTAATGCAAAAACCAACAGTTGCAAACTAAAAGTATGAAGATTTAATCATGTAAACCTCCAAAACAAAATAGGAAACTTTCGTCATTGAGCTGCAACTAAACGTTATGTGTATAATTTTTTGACTAAAATATATAACCAAAAACTAACGCATCGCTTGTATAAATGTAGTGAAATAGAATGTATTTCTGAGGTCACTCTTTCCTCAATTAAGATAATTTGACGTTTAAGTACAATGCACAATTTCCATTCGTAAAACGAGATCTCCTGAAATAATAATCCAGGCGTAGAATCGTGTCAATCGAGGCATAAGCAATGAAGCAATAACAAAACGACAGTAGTACTGCCGACTAAAGCCTATCCGTTGATTAGGCTAAAACATATACGCAAGAAGCTCATCTAAAACAGTAAAGGATTTTAATGAAAAATAAAACTGATTGGATGGTAACGAAAAAAAAGATCCGATAATTTGCGGGAGTTGAGCAGTAAGTATATCTTAATTTTGTCTTCAATTTGCTTTAGAACAAGTGGAAAAAGTGAAACGTCATTTTCATTAATTCTGGACACACCTATTTTTGAACGTTAAACAGAAGTGTTTGCGTATTTCCCCGTAAACTCTAATTTAGCTCATAGAGATAAAAGTGAGCAGCTTTTTTGCCTTATCGTGGGTGAGGGCGTAAATAAGGAGGCATATTGGAAATTTGTTTTGGAAAATTGTATGGGCTTAAAACGGCATTTTTTGATGAGTAAGAGATAAGATTGCACTTATTTCCAAACGGTTACACGAGCAATTCGTGATCCCTCAGAACACACTATCGTAATTAGATGTGAAAAAAGTAATTAGCTGTGGTGCGGATGGAAAAACAACATCGTATTACCTTAAAGAGGTTATGTCATGCTAATTTAAATACCTAAAATGTATCTTTGCATTAATTGCATTGCAAAAATAGTGGCCCAGTTTTGTTGTTTAAGACTATCAGTTTAGGCATTGAAGCTGTTTCCTGCCGTCTGTTGCTATAGATGGCAAGGATGGAAATAGATTGAAATTTGAAAAGATTGGGAAGCTATGCCTGCAAAAATCACCAAAAAAAAAAAATTATGTTTAGTGTTCCCTTCTGAAATTTGTTTGATGCCTTCTTCATAACCTTGCAGGCGCATTTTGTGTATAGGTAGAGGCACTAAGAAATGACTTCAGTGCAGATATGACCTAGACTGTTCACAGTCCACTATTTTTTTGTAAGATCGTTGAGATCGAGCGATTTGCGTTACTGGCAGCCATCTTGGATGAGTGTCAAAACTACTTAGGGGGCGGGGGATGGTTTGGGAGGAAGCGAGAAAAATATTTTTCTCGCCTCCCTTTTGGCGTGCGCTTTAAACCCCGACGCTCGCCCCTGGGTACATATGAAACCAAGATTGCCGTCCATACCAGTAACCGCCTTAGGAAAAAATAGGGGACTGTGAATGTACAGTCTAGATATGACCTAAAACAGCATTATCCCCGTAGCCGATAGAGGATTTCATCTCTTGGTTATACCACTTTATAGATCCTCTATATCTCCTGGTTGTACTACTTGTGTAGTTCATACGATGGCTACTATTTCATACCCACTGTTTGTACTGTGGTTTATCTGCTAGCGTAAGTCAAGGCACTTCAATATGCGCGTATGTTTGCTCTGGTTTATATATTCATAATGCTGGTTCTGAGTCAGGGAGCTTATAGTCGGAGTGCCTAATCTTCTAAATGGTCCACCCCTTATGCGCCTCTATCTTGTTTTCGTCCAATTACAATTTTCGTTACATCTCTCATCTCTTTTAAGGACTGGGTTACAAAGTACTAGCCTTTCAGGCAGTCTTTGTTTTCCGCGCCTAAAATGTCTCAGCCAATTTGTCAGGATAAGCAAAATTTTCAGCATCCAATAAAAATAAATGGCGGATGGCGAATCAAAAAGAGTCAAAAAGGCAAGGTGGTTCTTCCTATTCATCTCTGAGATGGTCGTTCAACTTCGTCATTGGGTTCAGAGTCATCAGAACCTATCAAAGAACCTTTTCTCGTGAAGATTTCCTGTTCCTTGATAAAAGAATCTAAAAATAAACCGAAATATTCCACCCCGCTTTGACGCTTACTGGTAGTATATGGCATATGCATGGAAGCTCCACAGTAGCTTGGATCGAGTGATAAGTCAGACATGTAACATGTCCCTTATAACATATATTCCACACCTCATCCATCTTACACTCATTAGTGCGCATGCTCTATCTCATCCACTTACTTTCGATCTCTATACGGTTCCTGATACTCCATGAGCCTTCTCGAGTTCCTTAATAACTTTTTCGCATTCCAAAGTGTCTTATTTTATTGTTCTGGCTGCTCGGTACTACAACTTTGATTTTCCTGAGTTTTATTAGAAAACTTTCATAGCTAATGTACTCATGCATCAACAGATAATACCATAATATGTTGGTTGTAGAGTAGTATAACAGCGAGTACGTTAGTGCCCTAGTAGCCCTTGGTAGAACCACCAAACAAGAAATCTGTGATTCTTTTTTACTGCTGATTTTCCAATTAATGAGAAGCTTCCGCTTTACTCTTCTCTCTGCAGTAATTTTTTTTTTGTCGCAACTTGCCAAGCGAGTTTGTAACATTAACTAACAGAGTCAAATGATTGCATTTTATGCCTGTAATCCATTCCCTATAAATAGAGAAGAACGACATATAATTTCGATTATAATAAATTTAGTTATTTTTAAATAACTAACGCACTTTTGGCGAAATGAGTTTTCCAAGATAGGTTTTCAAAAATGTTAAAATTAAAGGTTTTTTAATCATCGGTTGTCAGCTGTCTAGACAACACTAAATCGTTCTGCAGTTATTGGTGCAGGATTTTTTTTATAGAGTCAATGAAAGCCTGCCAAACGAACATGTCACTTAAACCGAGCAGTAAAACTATCTGACTGAGGGACGGTCACTTAATTTTTTCAGGGCCTTTTTGTAGAGATATCTAAAAAAGATTATCTTAAGTGAATTCTGTTAAAACAATTTGATATTTATTCGATACGAATGTTTGGGTAGGCAACTTTAAAGTGATTTAACTGCATGAAATCCACATTGTCGCCCTTAAATCAACTCAATTATATTTTTACCCTTTTTTGTCTTCGCATTAATTACAGCTAATGGTTTTCTTAGTCATAACACTGAATTTTATTATTATTATTATTATCATTATCAATAGAAAATTGCATGCAAATGAGTGAATCAACTCTAAAGTATAAAAAAGCCAGCTGAGTTGACTATCATTTAAAAAAAATGATTTTAGCCTTCCTGTAAATGAAGTTTTGGCAATTGACTTGTTTTTGAGGGTATTTTCGTAAGTTTCAAAATTAAAAGTCACCACACTGGCAGTGAGTAGTGATCACCAAACACTGCCAAAAATGACACTTACACCATCCGACCTTATTTTTTCGTCATGACACAAAACGGCCGAATTTACTTTACAAAGTATATATTTGAAGATATTTACCACCTTGTCGGCTTGTTGATTGAAGCAAGTTATTAAGGGCATGGGAAAAACCCAATTGGTATTAAATTATTTCTAGCCAACCAGAAGTTATACAGGGAGATCAATAAGCCTTGCAATCGCCCGTTTGGCGGCAATAAAGTAAGAACATCAACGCTCTCCGGATGTGTCATTACAAGGCCAAAGAATTTAAAATAGCTGATTCGTCGCAAAGTTTTCCCTGCAGTAGTAAAAGCCAGGTAAATGATACATTTATTTATCACTCGCATTACAAAAAAAAAAGAAAAACTTTCGAGAAATAGGTACATCAATCAAGGGGTATATACTCTCATATTTGTTTATAATGTTTTAAAAGCGTGTATACGTGAACTAATGAAAAGTACGCAGTGAGGGCTTTTCGGAGTAATAGGCACCCGAGTAAGTCGGCATTCCTCACCAGGAAAGGAAAGTAAGTAGAGTTAGTTCACTCTTCAAAGAGCCAGCATTAGATCACACCCTAGCGTGTGCCGTAAAAGTGACGACACTCAAACAAGCGACGTATAAAACGCCTTTGTTGTCAATTTTTACATCGACTAATAAAAAGTCGTTTTCATTATTTTTGATAAATTAAGAGTGTCTCTTTTGAAATAATGAAACTCGTCGCTTTCTTTTCGGTGGAAGTGATCGGGCTCAAATCGTTCAGTTTTTCAAGCTGTCCTCAACGTAGGTTTCCCATTTTCCTTGGACAACAAAGTTCGACGATATACTTGCATTTTTTTGTGTTTACTGTAAATGGCAATTATTAAAATGAACCGACCTAGAAGTTACAAAATTTTGTTATGATAAATTAAACTGGTAATGCAGTTTTTTCGCTCATTTCATTTGTGGGCTCTTTGGCGTTTGGCAAGAAAGGATCAATTAGGTCCTCGCTCAATAGTTTTGGTGATTTTGAGAAAAATTACAAAATTGAATCATTGGATAATGTAATTCTAGAGCTCTGATTGGCTTAGCCGTCATGGTATATGAGCTATTATACCATGCTCTCCAAATATGGTGACTGTACACGCCTGCTCAAAATTAAAAACAAGCTGAAATATGGTTGTTTTTACAAATAAAGTCGAGAAGAATTCTCGATATTTTGTAGACGTTTTTAATAAAACAATTATTCCACTTGCGCTTGTTGGATATGAGATCATTATAGCCAACTCACTTCCAACGCGTACTCTGAATAGATAGTTCGCCAAAAGCGGATGATAATGATTCTTCGCTTATTCAAATCCGCGGTTATTCAAGCGAATGTTTGAGTTTATCATTTGTAATGGGATCTGTCGTTCGCTTGATTATTTGCTTTAGTCGTTCTTATAATGCCCGCAATTTAATTTACGTGGTAACATTGCCAAGAAATTAAACTCACGTCAGTATAGGTGACATTTGAGCTTGCAAGCAAAACATATATTAAAGGAGTTCCAAGGGGGTGCGGAGGACCATTAGGTAAACAAACTGACGTGCTTTTAGCTCTATGTGTTATAAAATTTCCCATTTGCAATAAATTTTAAAATTAGTGTGTCTAACCGTAACAACACATCAATTCCACGAGGCAAAACAAGATGAACGATGAATGATCGATCGCCCAGCCTTCAGTTAAGTTGCGTGGTTTAGGTCAAGTTAGCAGCTGAATTCAAAGGATGCCTGTGGTATAAATAATCTATTCCCTGTTTGTTTTAGCAATATTTTTTTCTTCTATGTTGCGAAAATAAAACAACACCATTACGCACAAACCATTAACCAAGGATCGCGTCACAGGGATTTTATTGTGGTTTTAAATGATACTTTGAGCATTCAATGTGGTGAGAAAAAGTCTTTGACGAGAAGTTGTTAATTAATGGATGTCATGAAATTCATGAGTAAGGCAGTAAGCCACTGAGTAATTCTAGATCTGAAAACCAAAACCCACTGGTATGTTTATCGTTGCATATGAGTCTGGAATTATGTTTCACATACCATCTAACAAATCGATACCCCACAGAAACAAGACATGGTTTCTAACCGGCAGGAGCTAAAACGAGGTAGAATCAGTACATCGTTATCTTGGCTCCATAAAGCAGTCAAACTCGAGGGCGAAAGCGTATCATTGTCACTGAAGTTGCAGCGTGTGGCAGACCATTGTCGGAATAGCGATTCTCTACACATGTTTGGTTAAAAAATTTCGCATCAAGACGAAATTTGGCAGGGGAAGTGACTGCTGATTTATGAACGGAAGTTAAATTATGTCTTCATTTTAAGGTGTTTTGATACATATTTTAGGAGGCCATACAGATATTTTTCAATCGCTTTAAAACTGATTTTAATGCTGTCCGATCGCTATAAAACTTTCACCTGTGATTGACCATGAATTGAAGTTTGTGAAAATGCAGTTTTAATTAAAATCGATATCACTGTGGCAACAATAAACAAAAAGACTTTGAAATTGATAAAAGCCGAATTTTGCGCGATCTAGACCTGCTATAATTCTGTACGTTTGAATTCAAATAAAACGTAAAAATATTTTAAACCTTGTAATTTAAATAGCCGTGAAAAACTGATTAATAAAAAAGCTCTAAATGACTCAAATTAATCTTAAACGGCGTTTTAATGCTGCTGAGTATCATTTTTCGCTGTTTGGAAATTCTAGTGTATTTTCTTTCTTGCGATCCTCAAAACTTACCAGTTTTCTCACCACTTGTCTAAGTGCAACTTTATTCTAAATTTTGACTTTTAGCGCTTTTCTGTATTTTTCTGAAAGAGCTCGACAGAATTATTTTCGAACCTCATCACATAATCTTTACGATGTATATAATAATGTCTGAAACTTTCATTAGAATTGATTAACTTGAAATTTAAAGACGAACCTAGCCTACCAAAAATCCGCTTTACAACTTTCACTGTTTTGACGTTTTGTTAATTTTTCCAGTGAGATTATATCGCAACCATAAATACCTCCATGATTAGTATATTTCAATGTGAATACTTTCAATGCTTTACATTCCAAAAATGCAATAAATTTCGTTGAGTCATGGAGGTATGTAAGGCGAGCATTAATTTCAAAAATTAGCATAACGTCTAAACAACGAATGTTAAATCGAAGATTTTTGGCCGGTTCGTATGCTAGGTTTGTCTTGAAATTTTCTTAATGAAAGTTTCAGACATTATCATGTACATCGTCAACATTTAACATGTGATGAGGTTTGAAAAGAATTTTGTCGAGCTGTTTCAGAGATATACAGAAAAGCACGAAAAGTCAACCGTGGATTTAAATAAAGTTGCACTGCCTGCACGGTGAGAAAACAGGTTACTATAGATTTCAGGATCGCAAGAAAGAAAATACACCAGAATTTCCAAACAGCAAAAAAAGATATTATGCAGTATTCTGAGGCTACTTAAGATTAATTTGAGTCGTTTAGAACTTTTTTACTAATCAATTTTTAATGGCTATTGAAAATGAAAGGTTTGAAATATATTTACGTTTTATCTGAATTCAAACATAAGAATTGTTTACTTCTCACGGAGGTTATTTGCTATGCACTACACTTTAAGTTCTTGGTGTCGCATTTTCAGCAAAATTATTCTTTTATCGATTTCAAAGTTTTTTGTTTATTGTTGTCCTAGTGATATAGATTTTACCTAAAACTCATTTTGACAAGCTTCAGTCCAAAATCAGTCAGTGGAGAAAATTTTATAGCGATCGTATAAGGATAAATCACTTTTAAAGCGATTAAAAAGTATCGGTATGGCCTGCGAAAAACTGTATCGAAACACCTTAACTATATGTTATGAGTCAGAATATCTTAACAATTTGTCTGTTCATGGCATATTTCGCTTGGTCAGATGTGAAACTTTGTAACAGTCTAAGCTTAACTGTAAACAACTCCCTTCAATTAAATCCTTTGGTTGGATTGAAAGAATAGGGTGTGTTATACTATAATATAGTTTTGTTATCTTACACTTAAATCAGTTCTGTCGCAAATGGTTGTGTTTAGTTGCTCCTGTTGCCGTCGTTGTTTTGACGAGCTCTTTTTCTCTTTTAGACAAAACATTTTGAGACATTACACTGAGGAAAGATGACTAATCTTTCACCTCAAGACAGTGTCAGCACGAGTGAAGTATTTCCGTTGAAGACTCGCGAGTACAAGACCTTTAATCAACCTAGAACGGAAATAAAGAGTAACGCCCCCGAAAGAGAGCGCAACAACATTCCCTCGACAAGCCAACAGAGCCAAGATCGCAAAGTATTCTGGGGAGATGCTAGACCTCCAAATCGTAGCACCTTAGCCAGCAGCCACTTAACGAAAACTGTGTATGAAACCTGTGCAAGTGGATCACAAAACAGAGCTGTGTACCAGGCGGGTAGAATGAGCCTACCACTGAACGGAAAATATGCAAATAATTATTACATTAGAGCAAACGGTGCGAACTCTAAGCCTGGGACTCCTTACGGTCAAATTGGGGTAAACGGCGTGAAATCACTGCTACGGCGATCTCATTCTGGAAATTTAAACTGTTGTGGTTCTTCTCTGAACTGTGTGTTTCAAGGAAGAGACCCCGAGAAACCTTGGAAAAGCAAAGGCGATTATTTTGTGGCCGTCCTCACATATTTGCTGGGAGTTGGAAATGTCATCAGGTTTCCGCAGCTTTGCTTCAAGCACGGGGGAGGTAAGAAGTCTCTCTACTAAGGACAATTAAAGCAGTTTTCTATCAAGGCTAACGCCTCGGTAAGAATGGTAGCAGATTCGGACAGTCGCCCTTTGGAATGGCCAACTGCCCCATTAGAATTAATAATACTTACAGCATGAGAAAACGTTAAGAAAGGTTTGAACAAATTAAACGTACCAAGGAACCGAAAATATTTTTAACGGCTGTGAGAAACTAAGTAGTGTATAATGAAATTTGTTTGGATGTATTGTGCTTTGTAGCTCTGTAGCGGTTTTAAGAAGTAATTTGAAGGTTTTGTATTCGTTACTTAAGTGTGAAAAAAAAAGTATTAAAAGTTGTTGAACGGAAAAAAAAAACGAAAACATGGGGGTGACAAGAAGACGTATTCGTCCAAGCCAAAATTGCTTTAAAAGTTTTTTTTTTTCCTTTTTTTTTTGACATTAAACAGAGCAATCATTTTTTGGTGGGCTGATTGGTCGAGAGTTATGGTCAAGGAGATTATAGACCATGGAATTGTAGCCTGTTAAAGGCGTTCAGTCTTGGGGAGGAGCCCTAAAGGAAGAATGGAAGGGAAAAAGGCGGAAGAAAGGAAGAGGGAGAGAGGAAGGAACAGAACGATGGCGTAATATTTGTTTAGGACTAACATTTCTCCGAAACTGTTCGAATATAGGCAGTCAACTTGCTACTTGTGTTAATTTTTAGTCTGGTCATTTAAAGTTGCTTATTCTGTGTTGTTTTAAAGGAGCATTTTTCATCCCATACTTCATTATGCTAATCATAGAGGGAATTCCCTTGCTCTGCTTGGAGATGGCGGTCGGTCAAAGACTGGGTCGTAACTCGGTCGTCGAATCATGGAAGGATCTCAGTCCCAGTCTCCGGGGGATTGGCATTTCTGCGGCGTTGATGAGCCTGGTGACGATTTTTTATTACAATTACATTGTAGCATGGTGTCTGTACTACTTCGTTCATTCAATAAGAAGAACGCTTTTTTGGAGCACATGTCCTACTGTAGACCTTAATGGAACCAAAACTGATGTGATAGAGTGTGCAAAAAGCAGTCCAGCCGAGTACTACTGGTACAGAGATACATTAGACGTTGCAGATGATATTGACAATAGCACGGGTGAGAAGATGACGTCATCACATTATTTCATACCAAATGATTTGCTGCATGAAAATCATTGTAATAGTATCACTATATTGCTCTTCGCTCCTGCTTTCGATTTATCTACGGTTCTTTCTTAGTCTCTATATTACCCCATAATAGGGAATCCGGATTCCGGAATGCGAGAAATTTTGTCTTGTGGAATTCGGAATCAGGGAAACTTTGCTTGTAAAATTAGGAATCCTGGAGTTTAGAATCCGGGATACAGCTAAAGGACTCCGGATTCTCACTAATGATTGAAATCCTGAATCCAACTCCAAATTCCACTGACTAAGAATCCGGAATCCATGGCGTGGAATCCAGAATCCAAGACTGTCCTGGATCTCTTACATGGGGCGATCTCTGTATAGCTGCTAAGTACTAATAACTCTCCCTGAACAACAACAACAAAATTAATTACGGCCAGCTAGGGATGATCCTTGCAGTTTTTAAGTCAGGGCGATGAGGCGGACATCTCATTAAGTGTTACTATTACAGAGAGTATAACTCTCCAGGATGTTTTAAATTAGGATTAGGATAGCCCTAGATTTCAGAAATAACTAAGGAAAGAGTATTTTGACGATGTTTAGCGTAGACCGTAGCTTAAATTGGTTTATAAATGGTTTATTTTAGGTGGGTAAATAGCCTTTTCCACTCTGCGCTATATGCCTTCTGGACGCTTATCATAATAAATAATGTTGAGATGTCTGATGAGGAGATATTCCGTGAAAAATATGTGTCAATTTTTTTTTCAAAAAAAAGACGTTTCGGGTGTATGACCCTTCTTCAGGGTGAGAAAAACCATTGTAATGTTTAGATTTGCTTGGATTAGTCACTTGATTATTAACGAGATAAAAAATATCAGGACATTTTTTCCCATTTATTTGTTTATGAATGTTTAACATTGTTTTGACAGGAATCAACATGTATATGTACCTTTTCGTCGTGGCGTCATGGACTGTGTCATTTCTTCTGACAATGCGGGGCTCTCGAGGCGTTTCAAAGGTTTGTATATGTACCATGTCTCCAGAGGTCGGTCTCAAAATACCTAGGATGAAGTAAACCGTACTCACGGTTTGATCAAGTTTCCGAGACAGTTTTTTCTTGGCGCTTTGCGCCTCGCAGTCGCGTCTTCGCGGCGAACTGTCAGGAATCAGATAAGACAAAAATAAACCTCCGGCACTCTGGTTAGTGTATATGATGACTGAGAACTGAAATGCCAGTAAGAAATTTGCACAACCAAGATGTTTTCATGTACATGTAATGTATGCATCTTCATAGCAGAGCTCTCGCGCGAAGTGCGCGCAGCAGAGCACCATCTATGCATCCAAGAAATTTTGGTTCTGACGAAATCGGCGGTACGTACGTCCGTGGGAACGCTCTTTCATGTTAGCAGATGTCAAACGGCAAGGTTACTAGCTTGGAGTCCAAGGCATATACTGTGTGTTTAACTTGGTATGGATGGTATTGGTCATCCATGTTATGGTCAATTGACAGCTGTCTGACCAGTGTCACATGATTGTATGGCAGGCTCAAGTAGACAACTCATTGAAGTGACGTATTTTTTTGAAGTTATTTGCTGATAAGTTTTTGGTTTTCAATTGATCGCGGGCTCAGCATTTTTACGGTGGAATCAGGTGGAATTCAGTTTGCTTTCTGCTTACGGCAAAAGTTTAATTGCTTGAGAAAAGCATTCCTTAAAAGATCCCTCGAGGGCTTTGTTTTTGGCCTTGGCTAAATCTAATGTTACGAGATGTCATGTGTAAGGGGACCCTCGCTAGTATTGATTCAATTTATAGCTTACAACTAGTTACTAAGGGATATTTCCTGATTGTATTTCTCACACCACAATATCAACGGCACTAGGGTAGGACAATTAGCGACAGGTCTTAATTCACTTAATGCTACAGGCCGGGCGACACGGACCAGATCAAGATCTACTTTTCATCCCGGAGATTTTCTCATACGTTTAATTATGTAACTGACATAGGAAAATAATCACAAACAATTATTCTGAAAGGCCTAGCAGTTGATCGGCTCGTCACTTCCAAGGAACAGATCCAGATAGTGATCAGTGTGGGATTGAAAACCACGATCTCTCTATTGCAAGTGAGACGCACTGACCATTTGGCCACGCTGACTCCAGTAATAATCAAAAGCAGAATTCGTTTCCTTCATATCACCGAGTATTAACTGAATCGCCGCATTACATAACTGGGTTTGTATTAATCCATTAACACGGATATATTTGTTATTTTACAGATTTTAATCGTGACTCTAACGTTCATCATCATCAGCCTCATTATCTTTTTCTTTCTTGGTGTTCATCTGGACGGTTGGGCCGAAGGATTAGCTCGACTTTTCATCCCAGAGGTTTGCTTCTCAATATTTGTGGCGGAATTAGAAGAATAACGCCCACTCCCCATATTTACATGAAAACCGAGGCCCGCGGTGCCATAGCACAGAGGTGCTTCGTTTTGGCCAGAGAGCAGGCCCCGCCTTACCTCAAAGTCGGGATCGGCCATTACTGACTTTATAAGCGAGCTTTCTTCATAGAGACAGCACGCTAAGTGGTTAACAAGATAGGGTCTAAAGTAATACTGCCCTTTAGGGGCGAGCATCCTTTGTGGTAATCTTACGGTTTGTTTTATGAAACCATGCCAACACGACTGCTACATTAGTTTGAAATAAGTTAATGTATTTACTTGATAAAAGAGAAAAGCTTTGAGATGCAATCTAGTCGTCTGAATAGCACAGTCATTTAGAATAACCATTCAAAAGTAAGGATGATCAAAGCAGCATGTTATTCATAACTAATGCATCGGAAAGAGTCTAAGGACTTTTAGTGCAGAGTAGATCTCCCTCAGCATTAACAAAGCAATTCGTAAAGAGACGCTCAGATCTAATCCTGAATTAAAATACCTCAACTCACCCTTCAGTGAAGTATTCTTGAGGAAAATTCAACCAATCTTGCTGGCAAGCTTTCGGGTGTAAGAGGAGGGAAGGCGTATTCTTTCTCCTATAATACAATTCAAACACAGAACCGACCAGTTAAGACGCGCAACCCCATATGATGACCAATAGAGCTCAATCAAATTTATCATTTTCCGCAGTGGGAAAGACTCAAAGATCCAGTCGTATGGATGGACGCTGCAGGACAAATCTTCTACTCTCTAGGGGTGGGCTTTGGAACTTTAACTCTCTTCTCCACTGGCCACAAGCCCAACAACAACTTCTACATGGACGCAGTCATGAGCGCCCTGGGGAATTGTGGGACATCGCTATGGGCGAGCATCATCATGTTCTCTTTATTTGGGTTTAAAGCGAGTTATGAAGTCAAGGAATGTAAAGAAATGAGTCGAAACGCTTCTGTTGGCAACAACGGCTCCTGTAGCAAAGAAGAAATATTTAAACAGGTAGGTAAACCTCTGATTATCTATAAAATAAATTTCAGATACGGCTTGAGAGTGTCCCGAACTGAAAGGTTCAGGGGTAGCCGGCAAGGAAAATAGACACAGGGGTGTCACTTAGGGCCCGGGGCCGGGATTTCTGCGCGGCTACATATAAGCATGACCCTCCAGGTTACTTTCAAAGGAAACGAGAGGAAAACAGAACCAAAAGAACTTCTTATCCAGCAACTTTAAATATTAGAGACAGCTCTGAAAGGATTTTTTAGCTTGCCTGTATTAATAGACAGACTGTTTAACACTTGGGTTCTCAATGCGTATTATTAAAGTTGTTTCTCCGTGGTTATGTCTTTCAGCTTCCACCAGGGTTATCCCTCGGGTTTGCAGGATTAAGCGGAACATTCCCTAAGATGCCTTGGTCGCCATCGTTGTGGTCCTCATTCTTCTATTTTCTTCTCTTTCTACTTGGTTCCTCAAGCATGCTGGGTATGATTGAGATCGTCCTTATCACTTTTAAAGAAATAAAACTTTTTACGTCACAATGGAGAAAAGAACTGCTTTGCGGTATGTTTAATTTACTTAATATTATTACTACAGTCGACTCTCTCTTATCTCAGGTAATCTGCTATTTTTTTGGTCTGAAATGTAAGTGGGTGGTCTATCTTCAAAATAAAAATTTGTGGCAAGAGTGAGAAGTGGTCATTGCATTATCCCTGTTAAGATAGTATTTTTGAGATTGACATCACCATGGTAACGTGTTGCGTGACCAAGTAACGCTTCACTTCCGTATTTTTTTCTCTAAGGATTCTGCAGGCAGTGTAAAAAAAACTTTTACTAGGCATTTTTATAGGTGTTGTTTTTACCTAACTAACGTACTTTCCAAATTTAACTGGAATGGTCGTATGCCTACCCTTGATGAATGTTTGAGAAATCATTACATTTCAATGACCACGTGACCTGGACATGCCTTCCAGTTAGTTTCGTGTACATCCCGATACGTCCGATACGCAAAACACTTTCCGCGCGTTATTTGTTAAGATAAGTGTGCATAAGTTCTCCTGCAGATGGGCTCAAGTCAAAATAGTAATTGGATAACTCAGTGAGTCACGTGATCCTTATCTTGACAACTTTCATTCAGACTTAATCTTTACAACTCGTTTAAGCTCTCACGTAAGTTTCTTGTCAATACGTTGCATACTTACAGAGATAGACCACCCCCCTTCATTTTTTCATGTTTTTTTACGTACCCTGCCTTTCTTTACTCTCTCTATTTGACTCTCTATAAGACAGACACTTATGTTGGTCCCAAAGGTGTCAGTCTTAGAGAGGCTTGATTGTTAACACTTCAGTCCTGCAATCTCGCGCAAAAAAGTACACATCCAACTTTTACCATCCTTCTCTTGTCTGCAGACCACCGCCACTTACTTCCCTCGCATTGTCGACCAAAGCTAGGGGACGAAAGCTTCCAATCCACCAGTGCAAATTCAGTTTGATATGGGGGACGGCGAGTGGTTAGAGAAAGGACTGTTTAAGATCGGGGGGAGGGTACGTGCGGCTAGACCTAGGCTTTTAATATCGGCGCTAAGAGAGACTCCGCGCCGGTGTATATTCGATCTCTCGTCCCATGTAAGGGAATTTGACAAGACAGTCTTGGAATGCGGATTCGAGGCACTGGATTCCGGATTCTTTGTCAGTGGTACTTGGATTCTGGATTCTAATCGTTAGTGGGATTCCGGATTCCTTGAGCTGTATTCCGGATTCCAAATTCAAGGATTCCACATTCCACATTCCACATGCAAAAGTTTCCCGGAGTCCAGAATTCGGATTCTCATACACAGGGCGAACTTTAAGTATATTATTTCTCCTTTATTTCATGCTTCTTAGGCTTATTCTGTCTGGCCATGTGTATCAGCAACCTATTATTCGTACAGTCAACTGGCTTTTACTTGTTAGAGATTATCAGTTCCGCTAGTTCCATTCCCCTGCTCCTAACTGGCCTGGTGGAGTGTGTGGGTGTAACTTACATCTACGGAGTAGACAGGTACTACATAATCCGCTCTTGAAACTGAACTGAGGAAATTAAGGTTATTTATTGTTTTAAGGTGGATTTCTGCTGTCGCGTTATTCTTACGCTCGTGCATAAAATAGAGGCAATGTATGGAAGGTCACGCGTAACATAAAAGTTAAACCTCCCTCAGCTTTTACGTTTACAAGTGACCTTTCATACATTACCACTGTTTCATTTACGCACGTTAATTTTACGCGCGTTCGTACGGAAAAGTTACGCGATAGTGGAAACCAACCACTACAGTGAGAGGTAGTAACACCCATTTTGACTCTGATGATGTTATCCCGACAAGTTGTCGAAAAGCCCGGTTATTGTTGTAACCAACTATCTTACGGTTGCATATCTGCCCGCTTTCGCGGAAGCGTCAGTATTTTATTGCAAACCTTCCATTATTTTTGTACTTTTCTTTGATGAAGACTGAAATTTTATTTGAGTGTGTCTAAAAATTCATTCAGGATTCATTAAGGATTTCATTAATTCTTTAACATGTTTAAGTCTCACATAAAAATATTTCTGAAATGTCATTTGAACCTATAGATTTTCAAAGGATCTTTCATTAATGACTGGGAAGAGAGTAAAAAGAAGATGGCACATATGCTGGAAGTTTATTTCACCGCTGATCATACTCAGTGTAATAATTGGAGGATTAGTACAGATGATCCGAGACATGGCTGATGGAAAGTATACATACACAGCCTGGGATAGGAATAAGGTAATTTTCTTTAAAAAAATTAATTATTGAACTCAGGGTTTTGTGCATTCTATCAGCTGGCGTGAACACTATTTGCCTGCCAGTTTTCAAGAGGCTACAAGAAGCCGCTAAATATAAGGCTATTATTTTTCCACCCCACGTTAGACCTAGCTCACCCCAGGACCCGCACCGTTGCAGTCGGGGGTACCCCATTTTTCCTGCATGGAAAGGGACAATATGAAGCAATTTTATGTTGTTCACAGAATGGAAAAAACGACCAGAAACCGCACAAGCTTTCAATGTAACTGTTTCTTATTTTCATTTAAAGAATTATTCTCATGAAGAGTATGTTTCATTTTGAATGCTCGAATATTGTCCGATATATAGGGACTTCGATTCTGCATGCTGATAGCTTTCAGCGAATGACATTCCTTAACTCGCTGTATTTAACAATTATTCCTCGAGCCCGAATGGGCTCGGAGTCAATAGCCCATTCGGCCTTCGGCCTCATGGGCTATTGACTCAGAGGCCATGAGGGCGAGAGGAATAATTATTTCAGTTATAGAATATAGTTGGTCAAAAATATCGAGACAAAACAACTTTAGCTACCAAAACCTGATTCAGCCGCCATTGTTTTGGTTTTCAAAGCCGGCCCTTTTCGCTACTAGTGTGGGCTATAACATTTTGCCTAGTAGTAGCTCAACCAATCAGAACGCAGCATTGATAATAGACCACTAGTTGGATTTTACTAAATACGTCTACTCGTAACAAAATAGAAAATAAATCGTGATCTTAATAGCCAGCAAAAGTTTCTTTTCTCGGCTTTCCGTAACTTTTAATTAAGCTTGAGTAAGATCATTATAATTATTGAGGATTTTTAAAATAGGTTTGCTAAATTAAATCATGATAACTACTCATTGTATATTTAACTTGTTCCAGGCGGAAATCAAGTACCTTCAATATCCTGCATGGGGTTACGTCATCTACACGCTGTTTGTTTTGATTCCTGTTGTTTGCATAATTTACCCTCCCATCAAAGACTATGTCGCGCAGAGAAGATCAGAATCTGAGAATAGCGGAGACTCGCTTTCTACAGTCTGCGAACGATGCTGCTATTTCGGAAGATCAAGATCTTTCGACTTGGAGCAAAGTAGCTCGTGTGTTAATGGACATGTTAACCAGTCGGTTCAGGCAGACTGATCAAAACAGAAAAATCAGGAAGAGGCGCTTTTGGGCTGGAAAAAATTGCTCCTTCATAATATGGCAAACCGCGTTACCGCGTAGAAAAAAGCGCACAGCGGGGACGGTAGCCCACTCCTCATTGACTCCTCCGCGCCCAAATGTACATTTGCAATTTAAAAGAATATGAATTAAGTGTGCGGCGCTTGAACAATGTAAACTGCATCTCCCAGAAGGCTTTCCGAAGCGGAATTACTTCTGGCTCCTGAGCCGGCAAGCTAAAAACATCATTTCATTTAGATTAATTCTTATGTTATTGACAATTTTAGCTATTTAGATGTTACTTTTATCATGGTCTAATGTACAGTGTTCATGGTCTCTGCTCCCCTCTTATTAAGGTTTTAGTGGCGTTGCTCAAGCTTTAATCGACTCGTAAAAATACCATTCAAACAGGCGGACAGCCACTGAATCATGGCAATCACAGCCTTCGAATTTTAGACAATTTTTCATGTTCCAAATTTCTTCCTCTTTTGGGCTTTTTCTTTCTTTGTTTCTTCAAGCTCAGCACTGTTACTAAGCGACACTTGTGGGTAAAAAAATTGTACGTAAGTGTCAGTGAAGTGTTCCTTCGTGAACACTTAGTCAAACCGACATCTTCAATCAGTCTAGTCTTAAAAGAGAATTAAACGAACTTCGCCGTGCTACTGCCGTTCGGACCTCAACTGATCGAATTCAATTCGACTTTAACTAGCACTGTGGTAGCACGACGTTTGAAACCAAGTCGGGCCACTGCCGTGTAGCACGGCAAGCGTTGCCTACACCCCAGTAGCATGTGGGGGAGTTGGTTTCAAACATCGTACTACGTAGTGCGGTGCTGAACTCAATTTATAAATTAAAAATACATCAGAATACATTTTAAAAGTTCACTGAAACCGCTTTTTAGTTTTAAGTTTTTTTTTTTCTGAAACAGCTATTCCATACGACTGAATTAAAACCAAGGCGTGCTACAGTCGTACTCGAGTCGTACTGAAGACGGGCTAGCTTGGAACGGCAGTAGCAGGACCTATGAAACAGAATGAAACAGTATGCAGGCCTTACTTAGGAGTCTCCACCCCTACCCCTCCCCTCGGTGGAATTGCCTCCTGTTTCAAATGTATCAGATCGACTATTTCTTGTTCAGGATTTACGGATGAAAACGAAGAATTAGTAGCAGCGAAATTAAGCAAAATAACTAATCCAACACTCCTCCCTTTGTTATTCGGAGAAAATTTAAACGAGAAAAAGAATTTGTTAGCTAACCTAAAAGCTTATTTTTGTAGACCATTATTAGCAGAAATAAAATGACATTGCCTTACAAAAGTGCGGTTTTCTTTTAATTTTTATTTTTCATAGTCAATCGTTGAAGTAGTCTTCCTGGCAACCGTTTCAGTGTAGTCAGGCGACGCGGAGGATTGTTGCGTAACGACACCGAAACGGCTGCGAGGGATGACTATCGTTGAAGAAGGGCTGAGAGGAAATTTTAAAACCTGGATTTGCAACGAGTACCACTTTGTCTTCTTTTTCAACGCAAACTCAGAATTTCTGAGAAGACGCGGCCGACAAAGTAATATTTCACATTTTCAAAAATGATGTGGAACAGAAGCGAGTACAACGCTGAAAATAGTTTTTAAAAACGACCACTGATGTTATTTGTAACAGATCGATCAAATTAAGCTGATATAGCTCATATGCATAAAAACAAATACAGTGTGCCGAACACTTTGTTAACACAATATCTAGTTATCTCTGCCTTTACTAGAAAAGAAACTTAAGTGAAAGGGAACGACAAAATCCGTGAGGAAAAAACGAAAACCGCCCCTATAAAACACAAATTATCTGTAGTTTTAACGAGCGAGGCACAAAATAGATACTAGTTCCCGACCGAGAAAAACTATCACATGAGATCGAGGTCAAATGTGCCAACCAGTCAGCCCAAGATGGCGTGACAACTGTGAAAACATATGGCATATGCATCCAGAAAGATACGTAAACGCACGAAAAAAACCGACTCGAATAGTATGTCCCCGTTCTCGATCTTCGTTGGACGCAATAAACTCTAGTAAATCAAGTAGTATAACTTGCTATTGTAGTTTTAAGCACCTTCTTTAAGCTAAAATAGATCGCAAAGTCCTTTTTACTTTTATACTGAGTCTCTGTAAAATATCCACATCAAAGAAACTTAGCTAAACTTGCTCAGACAGGTTCCAAAATTCGAACGAGAAAAGTGGTTTGGATATTTGCAAATTTTTCTTGTTTAGTCTGGCCGCTCAGTCTCCTTACATGAACACCTGTAGAAATATAGGCATTCTTCATCGGTCTCTATTCCGCTATTCCGCTCCAAACTTCTTCCGCTCTTTACTAAGTTTAATTTGTTTTAAAAGTCGCCAGCAAGTATGAATTCATTTCATTATTTGCCTACATAATTGTTCACACGTTTCCCTAAAATGAATAACACCATCGTTAAGTTTAGAAGCAAAACTGACGTTTGCTAGTAGTTTAAGTAATGCTCAAAAACGAAGGCGTTGATCGAGCCAGCGTGTCTACTTCCTTAAATAAACGATGACAATTTCAATTCAGCTGACAATCGCGCTTTCACTTTACTTCAATTAACTAGAATTAACAATCTATTATAAGCAGAAACTTATCCACGCTTGCAAAGAAACAGGACGCGCCATGCATTTATTACGTTTGATACCGGTTCTGATGTCGATAATGACAAAAACTGACTTAAAAGCCTCGTTAATAATAATAATGATAATAGTAATAATAATAATAAAAATAATATATTTAATAGTAATAATAATAATATTAATAATAATTCAAAGGAATATTTAGGGGAGGTTTTTAAATCTTTAATGAGCCTGCAATTCTTAAGTTTTTTTTTCAAGTCTAAAAACACTCCTCTTTTTCTTGTGTTTTGACTTGATAAGACACCCTTACTAGTCTTTCTCATTTCTAGGCGAAATATAAGGTTCATTCTTTATGAATTAGTTGACATTGTACTTATTCATTTCACCATTGAACGCAGTCAGCTGTTTAATAAAATTAAGCACACCATAAGTGATAACTAGTTTTGTTTCCTTGACTCTACTACACTATGCAATTTTGACATGCTATTTACTTTCTTCATGGATTATCAATGAATTTGCAAGGAAATTTAGAGTTTGACGTTTTAGAAGTCAGTAATTAAGGTAGTTTCTTAACATAAACCGCATACAGTTGAACCTCCATTAAACGGCAACCCACGGGGGTACCGGCAGGTGGCCTCTTAATGATTAGAGGGTCGTCATAAATTAGCATAATCTTAAGCAGAAACATCACTTTAACACGTGACGGGAAAAGTATTACTGGTCCACAATCGGCATCACAATCGGCCATCACCTTCTATGTAGGATCTATGGGCAATCGCGTTAATTTGGATATGAGTTAGTAAAAATGGTTGATTTCGATTTTGCAGACAGATGCATTTGTATTTTGTTTTGACGATATTGAGAAAAAAGGAACACCTTTTTAATATTATTTTTAAAATGTTGTTTAATACCGTTATATAATATCCTTTTCATAAACACAGTTGAGTTCACCTGGCCATGGCTAATGACCACTGACTATTTAAATAGATTGATTATGATAAGAAACGGAACAACAGTGGTATAAGTCATTGTTCCGAATTGTTCAGATCAACTAGGTGTCCCAAGTTTCCTCCCGCAATGAACCAAACACCTTTGCCGAAGTGGAAATTTATCCTACTGTTGACCGTTTATGGAATTATCATAGTTGCTGCCCTGCTTGGCAGCTATTTCGTTCTAAGAGCGTTTCACAAATCTCGCAAACTGCGAACAGCTTCCAACAACATTCTGGTGAGTTTGTCCATCGCCGACGGCTTACTAGCGATTCCCAGCATTCTTGATATCATTCAGTTAAGCCTTGAGTATAATAGTGGGCATCCTTCACATATTCTTAAAGACTTAAGCGGAACTTTCACCTTGCTTCTCCTTTCGGTCATTGCTCTTCATCTTACCTTGATGAGTGTAGAACGTTTCATCGCCATCAAGTTTCCCTCAAGATACCACACCGTGACCAAACGCCGGGCACGGATCATTTCCATCATGATGTGGCTGTGGGCTATGGTCGTTGTTGTAGCTCTTCCAGAGGTGCTTCAGAGGATATCAGGCCACGAAGATTTGAGAAAAATTTTCAGTACTACCTCCCAAGTGTTCCGCATCAGATGGCGTCTTGTATTCACAGCTGCGTTAATGTTTCTTGTCCCCCTGTTGATCATTTTATGCACAAATGTCTACATCTTCACGGTGTCCTACAAGCAGAGACAACATGTCAGAGGTCGCGACACTCTAGCAATGCCCATCATCATACATGACAAGAAAGTTGTCCGCCTTTTCATCACTGTTGTAGCGCTGTGTCTGCTCAGTATCATCCCTATGCTGGTTGTTACTTCCCTCCGAGCCCTCTCTGGCAAATCACTTGGAGGCTGCAAACATCAAATGCTACTGCAGAATATCGTCTACGACGTGGCTATGTTTGTCAATGCCATATTCAACCCTCTTATCTTTCGATGGAAAATAAAGAATTCAGAAACGTTTTTCGCACGATGCTGAAGTGCTGGTGAGTTGCTTCGAGCACAAACGGTGTTTAAGGCGTTGTAGGCCATATCGAAGAATTAGATATTCCTTTCTTTAAGGTGGCTCGATACAGTTTTTCAGGGCAAATACCTCCCAAATTTGAGTATAAACTACGTCGCCATAAACAAAGTTTTGGAAAAATTGCCACCACAGTTGTATTAGATGAAGATGAAAATTTGTTATGATCAGGGTTGTAACGGCATCAGAGTTGTCATAGCAACGAAATGACGCTACTACCTATTTTACTTGCAGCAGTATATCTCGGCACTGGGGACTGTTCTTCGAAAATCATTCACGGGAGCTTTTTCCTCTAATAGCAGCCTCGATGTTCGTGAAGTTTAAGCGAAATCTGTACGAGCGTTATCGAGATATTTTGGGATAGATATTTTGTGGTTAGAAATACTGTAATAAATGGACAATCTTGGTGTTCGGCTGTTATCTGTAGAAGACGAAGCGCTTTTGACATGCAATTTTACCTCATAGTAGTTTCAATCTTTTTAAAAACGTGTGTGAAAGATCAAGGAGATAGCTCCAGCCGTTTGCTAGAAAGAAGGATTTGATTAGTATGTATCGAGGAGCTCTTGTTAGCGGTTTTTTGAATATTTTGGTCTACTTTAACAAATTAGCGAATAATTTCTAAACCGCTCGATAGATTTTTTAAAAAATTTAAGATTCTTGAGATTAACCTTCCTTTTATATGACCTTTTAGTTTCAAGATTATTGGTATATTGTAAGGCAGCGAAATAAGGGCTACAATTCGCTAATATTTTGGCAGAAATTTTGTGTTTACAAGTGTGAGCCTCTCCTTATTCAAGGTACGGTGTCCAAGTTTCATATTTTCGTGCACAACAAAAGCTAGCATTTTTGCATATTTCAAATGCATTGTTAGTTACTGCTGTTCACGTGAAAATAAAACTTGGAGACAATGCCTTGAATAATTAGAGGCTTTCACTTGTAATGACGAAACTTCCGATAAAAAAGTAACGAATTGTAGCCCTTATTTTACTGCCTTACAACATATCAATAATCTTGAAACTAAAAGGTCATATAAAAGAAAGGTTAATCTCAAGAATCTTAAATTTTTAAAAAAAATCTATCGAGCGGTTTAAAAATTATTCGCTTTAAGTTTGTTAAAGAACACCAAAATGTTTACGAAATCGCTAACAAGAGGGCTTCGATACATACTAATCAAACCCTTTTTTCTAGCAATCAGCTGGAGCTATCTCCCATGATCTTTCACACACGCTTTTAAAAAGATTGAAACTACTATGAGGTGAAATTGCCTGTCAAAAGCGCTTCATTTTCTACAGATAACGGCCAAACAACAATATTGTCCATTTTTTACTGTGTTTCTAACAATAAGAAACATTATCGCAAAAGTCTCGATAACGCTCTTACAGATTTCGCTTAAACTTCACGAGCATCGAGGCTGGTATTGGAGGAAAAAGCTCCCATGAATGATTTTCGAAGAACAGTTCCCAGTGCCGAGATATACTGGTGCAAGTAAAATAGGTAATAGCGTCATTTCGTTGCTATGACAACTCCGATGCCGTCGCAACACTGATCATGACAAATTTTCATCTTCATCTAACACAACTGTGGTGGCAATTTTTCCAAAACTTTGTTTATGGCGACGTAGTTTATGCTCGAACTTGAGAGGTATTGACCCTGAAAAACTGTATCGAACCACCTTAAGGCGAATTGGCAAAGTATCAACAGTTGTATCAAGTACCAAACGATACTGTAGTGTACTGATTACCATAGTAACAATTATGTTCTATAATGGCTAAAATCTGTGAAACTACCAAATGATGTACAAGTACTACAGCACAAATGTGAAAGTACTCAGACACTAAGTAAAAGTAGAGCATGGATTGTACTAAGATAGAGACAGTTGTTCGTTTAATAAAAGACATTACGTAGAAAGTAAAGGAGGTGTGAGCATCTTCTTGTCTAATGACTACATTACAGATTTCAATTTAAACTAACTTTTGTATACCACTGAGAGCAACTCAATTTAAATTACCGAACTTAAATAAAGAACCCTACGCAGGAACTGTTTGTTGCCAAACGCTTATTCATTTCACGTATAATAATATAGCGAATATAAGTTGGTCAAATTTTATAACCAGAGTTCCATTTTGAGTTAAAAAAAAAAACTCTGTGCAGTGAAAAAGACCTTCTAAAGTAGGCCCCGTGGAGGACATAAACTGATACACTGCGCATCAGTGTCAACATTTTCAGTACTGTCAGCTGAGAAATGAGGGATTATTAACTGACAGCTGAGACTAAAGATCAAAGAATTATTGATACGACTGAGAAAAGCCAACGGCAATTCCAGCACCCCTATGCAGACTCCCTTTAACTCCCCGGGGTTTAACTCCTAGCAGTTGTAAAAGACAAAGCTGCACGATTTCATTTGTGCTCATGCAGATAGCATGGTGAAGAAGCAAAATTTGCCCACAGGCGCGTAGGAGGGGGGTTCGAGGGGTTCAAACGAACCCCCTTTGGAGGTCAATTTGTCAATTTATTTGAAGGCCTCCACCAGAGGACGATGCAATTGCAAAGTTTGCTTTACGAAACGGAATAGTCCTGTTGTGAGTTGATAATTTGGTAACCCATGTTGTGGCCCCAGTATATGCTAGTGACCTAGTGATATGTAGTCAAAATAATCCCCACCATTGAAGATATTTCCTTTACAGGCGTTCCGGATTTGACAAATGGAGTCTCGAAAGACGAAAGGAGGGGAATACGATTTGGGGGGACCTAGGTGATACGTGTTTAATACATATTGACTTTTGACGCTGCTTTCAGTACAAAGACAGCGGAGCCGGGGAACTGGGGGGCTTAAGCTTTTGCCCAGAGATACCTTGCAGCACACATCGAGTGAAAAGCGAGAAAAGCGCCCTCCTCTCTTTTCCGGCCTTCCTCCTAATCCCCTTCCCCTACCCCTTTAGACGTCTGCTACGCAGACTACTGTAACGGGGAGGGGGATCCCATAAGGGATTTAAATTTCCCCCTCTCTATCTCTTTCCGAGTCACAGTGGATAAGAGTTTGCTTTTCCTCCGGTCAGGGTCTTAATAGTTAATTATATTTATAATTTATTTAATGGTGTGTGTCGTTTCACCAAGCTAGGGGAATTCAAAGAGACCAAAACTGACGGATTCGGTGGCCGAGAGGTTAACCCTGCTTTGTTAGACAAAAAAAATTACTACTCCTTTTCTCTCTCATCACCAAGGGGTATCAGGTTAACCCTGCAATGGCGTTTCTACTTTGTAGTTCTCTTTAAAAATGAAACCATAGCTTATGATTTATCCCTGGGGGTTTCTCCCTAGAGTGGCCTTAATTTAAAGGGGAGGATCCGTGCCCGAAAGGGGTAACTTTTACAAGCTTCAGGTATAAAAAACATGTTAAAAGGGTAGACCAGATTTCGGAAGCCTTGAAAGGATTGGGAAATCTGTAATTTGGGTTGCCTGTATACCCATAAGGGCTAATAGATGTATATTATTGATGTAATCAAGAAAGCTTCCTGGTGTAGTCATGGGAGTGATTTATTTGAAAGCGATGCAGGGTCATAAACTTGGTATGCAAAAGAGGTATCATATGCCAGTAAAGGGGATAAAAAAGGGATACCTTCTCTGTCCAAAATTGTATATGTGGTACATAAAAGGGTGAAGGCTTTCGACCTCGGGGCGAAACCTCCCCTAGCCTGTGTACAGACATCCCCCCTCCCTTAGAAAAAAATTGGGATTTTTTTCTGAGGGAGGGGGGACATCTGTACACAGGCTAAACCTCCCCGTATAAAACTTTATTTAGTCGCCCCCCGCCTCCCGTGGAGGCGATTTATCAGTCTGCTCACGGCGGCTGCTCCAAGTATACAGCTGGACAGCTGGGCCGGGTTGTTCAAAGCTGGGTTTAGATAACCCAGGGCAAGAGCCATTAAGGCTGGTTTTCACTAGCGACGGAGTCGGAGTCGGAGTCGTAATCAGAAGCGTCGACGAACTTATGATCTGGTGAAAACAGCGTTCCGATTCCGCTTACGACTCCGTAACTTACGTTCCGCTTATGATCTAGTGAAAACCAGATTGTCGGAGTCGGGAGCAGAAGCAGAAGAACCAAACCAATCACAAAGCGTGGGAACGTGCATTTTGATTGGCTTATCCTTCCGCTTCTGCTTCCGACTCCGGCGATCTAGTTTTCACCAGATCATAAGCGGAACGTAAGCGACGGAGTCGTAAGCGGAGTCGGAAGAAAATGGAAACGTTCTGATTCTTCTGACTCCGATTCCGTCGCGCTTATGACTCCGCTTACGACTCCGATTTTTGATTTTCACCAGGTCATAAGCGCTCTTACGACTCCGCTTACGACTCCGACTCCGACTCCGTCGCTAGTGAAAACCAGCCTTCATGGCTCTTGCCCAGGGTTAGTGCGAAATTTGAATTAAGATTTGAAAGCTTAAAAAGTAGATTCAGTTATATTCTTTCTGTCATTAAGTTGATGTTTGGATGCTCTTCAAAGTAAGGGAGAAAATTACCCACGAAAATGCTTTTGAACAAAAGAAAAAGAATCCCGGGTTAAATTTAACCCTGGGTTAAGTACTAATCGGCCTTCGAACAACTGGGCCCTGGTCAGCTGGTTCGATGTGTGTGAAAGATTTGCTCAAGTTCTGTGTGTATGCTGTTCATACTATACTGGATATAGCTTTCCGTGTTGGGAAGAAAAGTGAACATAGCCTTAAACTACCCACATTGGCCAACAAGTGGAAGGGCAGAACCCCGGATTGAACCACAATCTTTGAGCTTGGGTGGCCTGTGGTGTTGTATGTTGTAACGCAACACAAGGGATTTTCCGTGGAATAGTTATTTTCCACAACTTTTTTTTTAAACAAAGAGTTAAGTACTCTCCTAGCTTACTTTACTTTGAAATTGTGTTCCTAACAGATCCGTAAATGGACAATAAAATGGTTAAGTATGACTATTCAAAATTTTAAATTTTTTAAACGCAACAAAACAAGAATGTACACCGGAGTTGCATGTGTTTCAGCCCCGGAGCCGCAACACGCGATCAATTTCACGTGATCCGTTATTTCCCGTCGACGAAATCCTTTCGACATCCTAATTAACTTAGTTCCCGGATCGCAGAGTATAGAACAAAAACTTCGCGGTTTTCAACTATCACAAGGCCAGAATTTCAAGGCTTATTTATTTAAACGAAGGTCTTACCCTGAAAATTGTATGAAAGGTGAAAATACGGTGCGTTTTGGCCCGACAAAGATTGTGTAATAAATTATTAGTAAACCATCTTCTCGAAACATGAACCAATCACGTTCGACCCTTCCAAATATGGCGGTCACTGGGTATAAAGCCATGCTTCACGCTAATTTCGACCTCTTTTCTTCTCCACATCGGTAGAAAGTAAATTTTTACTGTTTAAAGTGGTAGTGATAACCTCACCCAATCCAAGTACAATATGCAGAACGGTGGAAAACTTCCTTACAAAGTCGGTGAGTTCAGTTGAAATCAAAATAAGAAAATCGACGTGGGTACCTTCGATCGAAGCGCCTTGCGTAACGCTTTCACCACTTTACTAGATTAATGCGTGGCAATTTATAGGTAGGGTTTAGGTTTTTTCTTGAGAGCTATTGTGGTAGGTTTGTGTAAGCTTAACTGAGTAGCGAATTCCCAGTTTGTTGATCGTGCGAGCTTGCTTTGTTTAGCTCGATGATGTAAGTAAGCTTACTGATCATGTCCTGATCACTTTATAATTTGTCAAGTCAAGAAATTTGCCTTCGAATTACATTTCAGTGATTTTGCTTTGTCAGATGGAAAGTGTTTAAATAGAGGATAGTAGGTTATCTTCCTTTACTTCAGTACGCCTTTCACAAGAGTAAGTGAAGCTTTTTTGATCACAGTTCACGGAAATGTACGTAGTTCGGTGGGCGTTCCGATGGTAGTAGAACCTCGTGTAGCAACATGCATTTGATCGTCCCAACCATTGCGCAATTTCTATTCCTGAACCTCTGCAGGTCATTAAAAGACCGGTTTTGTCATTCGCAGAAAAGTTATGTGCTGGTTAAATCTAGTATGTGGCTAAGCTTATGTCTTCTGTAGATTTGGCTGAAACGAAGTTTAAGTTTTATTTATGCGCTCAAAATTATGCTTGGTCGGAGGTATTATGCTCCTAATTATCAATATTCACGGTCTTTCACAAATGATTTTGCATGAGGCAAATGCACATAAAGAGATCCACAGAAGAGACCTTCAGGTACACCATTTTGCTGCAAAGGGTATGGTTAATTTTACCCATACTCATTGCTGTCAATACCAGAACACCATCTCTTACCCCAGAGAACTCCCTGGCCTAGGCTACCAGGTAGAATGATGATGCCATTATCACATCGTGGTTGCCTGTTATATAACTGATCACAACTACGAGATGAACTTCTAAGTCACTTATACTTCCTGTCAGCATAAACTGTATCCCCAGGTTGCTTTTCATTATGAGACAAACATTGCAACCAGACCGAAGTGATCCATTCATTTTTCAACCCAAATTTTCATGACATTTTAGCGAACTGGGACTGCAAACAAGATTTTTTGCAAATGAAAAGTTTATTTTCATTTGCACTGGACTGACTGCTCAAAAAGGAACACCTAGGAGGTGGACCACTTTCACTGAAAAATATCCATGCATACCAAAGTATTCCATTTTTCTGTCAACTGAAATTTCCAAAAGTTAAAGGACAATGAAATTCACACCTAGCACCTTGGAAGCCTGGAATATTGAGGTAACCAGGCCTTGACTATTTCCTTCAACCCTCATACCCTATCCCTGTTTTTTCATTTACTTCCCCCAGGAGTAAGACCCCAGTCCAACCAGGGGGATTGTAAATGGACAGGGAAGTTGACAGTTCCCCCAGGGGTAGGGGAACTTTACAAGACAAATTCCCCTGAGTCAAATGCTTCTCAGTAAAAAATCCCCAGTGATATTCCTCTCATGTAACTGGGAGTTGTGTGATGCATAGCTGCCTGGAATTGTCATGCACTATTGTTCACAAAGACCAGAAAAGCACCCTTGGAATGAATATCATCATTTAGGCCAACTCTCCATGCTCCACACTGCTAGTGACATTTCGCCAGGAGGGACGTCTGTGCCACAGTGACGGAAATTTTATACTGATGACGTAAATCAATGTTTAATCCAGTAGTCATGGAGTCCCAAATGTAAATTTATTAGTTATACGTTTCTCTTGGTCGATTATGGTAAAATTTTGAGTTCTTCTGGGAATGAGCTCCAGCAAAAGTCAAATGCTTCTTCTAAAGGAGAATATATTCTACCAATATTGACTGTTTTGTAGTTGTTTATTGCATTTACATTTGACCTTTGTGACCGCTTTTCTTTTGTCTGCCGTTTATTAACCCTTCAAGTCCCAATGGTTACCAACATCAATTTTCTCCCAAGAATGTCCATACATTGTAAAAAGAAAAGGTTATGAGAATTAATAAAATGATCACCAAAGCAAAAATGCCTTGATCTTTTTTCAAATTCTCTCAACTAATTCTTAATGGAAATGTATAGAGATCAGTATGGAGAATTTGTAAGTGGATATTGGGGCTTAAGGGGTTAACAATACAGTCAAATCTCGATTAGCTGGACCTCGGTTATCGGAACTTTTTGTTTATCCGGTCTTTTCTAGTCCTGTTTTTTTTTCATGAATATGAATAAGATGTGATCTTGAAAAACTGAAATGATTAAAAGTTCAACTATCCTTCCAAATATGTGTATAAACACTGTTTTAATCTGTGTTTTGCTTTGAAAAAGTGCGAGCAGCAATAATATATTGATCTATTATTCTGATACATTCAGCCGAATTCTGATTGGCTCAGTTATGTTGCTAAGGGAATGTCATGTTAGATTCTGCATTGGTTATGTAAACACAAGACCAATCGATTGTAAACTCAAATCACAGCCATATAGATCTACGCAAGGAAAGCAGTCTGTTCTCATGATAAAGGATAAACAAACGATTTTTTCACTTTTGGAGAAAGGCGAAAATGGAACAAATGTAGCACTCAAGTTAAAAAATCGGCAAGCAGAAGAACTCATATACACGCAATAATAGAGAGAAGATCCTGAAATTCAATGACACCATCGAGATGAGCGAAGGATTAAAAATACGTAATACTTATAGTCCTTACATAAATTCAAGTAAGAGCTAATTCACAATTAAATTGTACCAAAATAGCCACTACATCAACCAATCAGAACTCCTGACCAGATTCTGGACAGAGTTTACATCATCAGTGTGGAATTTTTGTAACCGAGGCGTGGACAGACCTCCTGGCAAACTGTCCCTAGTGATGAGGAATGAGGAGAGATGGCCGTTTTGCAGGCCACAATTTTTAAGTCCTTACACTTATTTCTTGTCATCTTGTTAGCTGATATCAGCCTTGCTGACTGGGGTCGCAAAGAGATCAAGCTTGCTGAAAATGAAATGCCTGGCTTGATGGAAATGAGGACGCGATATGGCCCCACCAAACCTTTGAAGGGAGCTAAGATTGCAGGTTGCCTTCACATGACCATTCAGACAGCTGTTCTCATTGAGACTTTGACGGAATTGGGTGCTGAGGTAGGTAGCATGATTTTTAACTGGTTTATGTATAAATCAGGAATGAAACTAGCTCTGTTAGAAAACTTGTCACATTTCAAACGGTGGGAAGCACTATGAGTCTGAGCTAAGGTTAAAAGACCCGTGTGCAAAACATAAAAAGAAGGTATAAATAACACACCAAATACTTAAAGGAGATCAACAGAGATCACCCTTGCTGAGAATGAAATGCCTGGTATGTTGGAAATGAGGAAGTGATATGGCCTCACCAAACCTTTGAAGGGAGCCAAGATTTTTATAAGCTACTACAACAAAACATTAATACTAGACATCAGGTCACCATCGAGCAAATAATAACAATCGCGCTCAGTAAGTTTGTCACTCCATCAATCCTGTCCAGGTTTTAATGGTATGTGTTCCATCAGCAATGAAAGCTGCCAAGTTCTTTTTGAACAAGGAATCTTTCCACTGATCTTCATTTCAACAATTCAACAAATCTTTTGTGATCTCTAATTTCCTTCACCATTTCTACTAATTAATGCTCATTGAATGTCAAATCATTCTTTGTGAATACCATTTGAACACTCCAAATTTTCTTTCATATTACAGGCACAAAGTTCTATTACATTGACCTCGAAGATCAGCCCTTTGATTATGCCTCTTAGTGGTGATTTTCACTGCCAGGATCTACATTGTTATAAACAATGTCATGTTTTCTTTGATTGACAGTCTCCTTGCACAACTCAAACACTTAATCACCTCGGAACACTCTTGACCAATATGAACTTTCTGCACTCTCAGAAAGCAGAAAAAAATTATTTCCATGGGCCTTTCAGGCAGGCAATCCTTCTCCCTTAGTGTCTCTCTCTCCTGTACACTGTGTTTTTTCTTATGCCTATCACTTCCAAGTGTCTGTCACGGAGGCTATGCTAGAGTTAGCTAAGTCCTGTGGGAGTCTGATCTATAGATCGTTTTCACTGTCACGCAACAAAAAAATAAATTGAAAACCGTCCAGTGAAAGAAGCCAAGAAAATGATATGTTATAAAAGACTAATTTTTAAACAATTTGTCCAAGTCTCAGGTCTTTTTGGAGCCACAGTTTCTGAGTTATTTGCCGAAACGTTTCACGCATCTTTGTAGAGCTTTGTATGGAGACGCCATATTGGTGCACAGTTTTGGTGCACCAATATGGCCGCCAAAAATCAACAAAAACATCTGGAGTTCACTTGTTCTATAAAAGCTCCTTCTTTTCACTCAAGAACTAGCCTACGTGCGCATAAACATATCTTCTAATACTTGAAATGGTTATACTGCTGAAAATCAAGAGGAGAGACTTTTTTTCCAACGAGACAGCATTCCTATTTTGGTGTCACGCACTCTGAAAACTCGGAAGTTCAAATTGCTGTATTTTCGAAATGAAACATGCTATGGGACAGAAAACTTGTACAAAGATTAACTTTTTGTTTATCTTCAACCTAGTGTAAATAAGAATTCGTAAAACCTCGCTATTTTGACTTTACAATTTGATGACGTCACTGTGAAAACCATCTATTGGGGTGCTGTGACTAGGAGAGACAGCTGAGGCCTATGGTTTGGTGTCCTCATCTGAGAAGACTAAAAGTGCCTTAGTAACCATTGGCAAAAAAGGCAGCTGCACCTCTTCTGAAGCCACCTAACAAATTGAGATACCCAGTTGGCTCTTTATTTAATGTAAGCTTGTGTGTTTTCCCTCACAGGTTCAGTGGTCATCATGCAACATCTTCTCAACCCAAGACCACGCTGCCGCAGCCATTGCGAAGACTGGTGTCCCTGTTTATGCCTGGAAAGGAGAGACTGATGAGGAGTACATCTGGTGCATTGACCAGACGCTTGTGTTCCCTGATGGGCAGCCCCTTAACATGATCCTTGACGATGGGGGTGACCTCACCAACCTCGTTCACGAGAAGTACCCCCAGTACATGGAAGGTTGGTGGAGCTAACATCCTTGAAGAATTCTAAGCTTCACTCTCACTTTATGAATGAGCTGAACTATAGGAGATTAGCTGATAGTAAAGATCTTACGTTTGAATTCATGTTGGGGGATTTGCAAAAGTTGTAGGCACTTGGTACTAAACTTGCTGCATTCAGAGATTTAAAAGTCCTAAACTGCAGAGTTACCGTATTTATTCGAATAAGCGCCCAACCTCGAATTAGCGCCCACCTCGAATAAGCGCCCATCCTAAAGACAGAAAAAGTTAATAAGTGCCTAGCCTCGAATAAGCGCCCACCCCCTCCTCCTCCCAATCAAACTCAAATAAGTGCTCACCCCCACCCCACCCACTTGAGTGAATAAATTCTAATAAGAGACTTCCCGAGGACGGACTTTTCTTCAGAGTATTTTACAGAAATCTTCCTTTGTTACTTCTTCGTGTTTTGTTTTTAGCATTTATTGTTTTGTTGCAAAATAAACATACTACACTTGCTGAAAATGGTGAAAATTTAATAAGTGCCCAGCCTCGAATAAGCGCCCACCTCAAATAAGCGCCCACTCTCAAGGTCCAAAAATTTAATAAGCGCCCAGGGCAGTTAATCGAATAAATACGGTATCTTACCAGAATGAGACAAAGTTAAATAAAGTTTGCCAGAAGGGCATGACTAGCTGGCCTAAAGCTGTTTAGTTAGCATTTGTCATCACATTTGAAGTAGGCAGGAAAATGGGAAAGGTACTAAGCCAAAGTTTTGACATTTTCTATTGTGTTTCTACTAAAGAAGCCAAGACAAGTGCATTTGTATCAGCCAGGCAGGGTCTAAGGCCCTTGTGATAAATTAATGACAGCCTTAGACAATACGGTCCTGTCTGTCATTTTGGTTAATTCTCTTTAGCATGTCACCATAATTTTATTGTCTTGAGTAATAAATTTGTGCTAACCCCCTGTTCAGGTATCAAAGGTCTTTCAGAGGAGACCACAACTGGAGTCCATAACTTGTATAAGATGATGGAGAAAAAGCAGTTGAAGTGTCCTGCCATCAATGTGAACGATTCTGTCACCAAGAGCAAGTTTGACAACCTTTATGGAATCCGTGAGTCTCTTGTTGATGGTCTGAAGAGAGCTACTGACATCATGCTTGCCGGCAAAGTCTGTGTTGTAGCTGGATATGGTGATGTTGGTAAGGGCTCAGTGCAGTCCCTGAGGGGATTTGGCGCCCGCGTCTTGGTCACCGAGGTTGATCCTATCAATGCTTTACAAGCTGCCATGGAAGGTGAGATACCATCTTTGGTTTTACCTGATTTGAATATAACACCAAGAAACTACTTCTCGAAATGAGAGCATGTTGTTGATAATTTACAGTTAACTCTTTAATAGGGTCAACACCAAAGGGATAAAGACAAGAGTTAGCATTATAGAAGTAGGGATAGTATGAATGATAGGATACTTGGGATCAGTGGAACAGTCTGTAATTATAGAGAGGCATTGTTATTGTAGAGGTAGGGGTTGCATGAAGTTTGGCATAATTTTAGGGGACTAAGAGAACTGTTCTTATCAGAGAGTCATCCATAATAGAGGTAGGGATTGTGAAACTGAAAGAAATGTCTTTGTAAAGAGGTGTCCATATGATGGAGCTGTCTGTGGGGAGAAGTTTGGTTGTGTAACTTTTTGTACTTTAAAGTGACTGATGATGATGTATTTTCCTCTTCTTTTCATAGGATATGAAGTTGTTACCATGGAAGAAGCTGCGTCCCAGGGACAGATCTTTGTTACATCAACTGGTTGCAGTGGAATCATCAACAAAGAACACTTCATGCAGATGAAGGAAGATGCCATCATCTGTAATGTTGGTCATTTTGATTGCGAGATTGATGTTGCTTGGCTTAATGACAATTGTAAAAAAGATAACATCAAGCCTCAGGTAAGTCTTAAAAATACTTACATGTATCTCGATATATAATATTGTGATATTGCCAGTCAGTTAATATTCTGTAGTGACATAATACAGTGCATATTGTAAAATTGTAACGTGCCTAAGTTTTGAACTCTTAATTTATTGCCACCCCCTCACAAGGCCATTTTTGCAATGATGCCTTTTGAATATAAAAGTGTTTCATGGCAGAAATTTAAATTTTTTAAATTATGGGATTGGCTGGCATCCAAAAAAAAAGCCCCCTTGCTAAAACTCTGCCTGCTAGTGCAAACTGGCAAGGATATGTAAGCACCGTTACACTCTGATGACTTTTTTTTACAATACATTGGAGTCATCGGAGCATAACAGTGCTTATTATCTCCACACCAACTACAGTCGAACCCCGCTATTTCGAAGTCCAAGGGAAATGAAAACAAGTTCGAAATAGCGGGGAAGCATAAAGGGGAAGGGTAAATCCAAGGGCATTCGATCTTCCTTCGAAATAGCGGGGACTTCAAATGAACCGAGTTCGAAATAGTGAGGTTCGACTGTATACACTAGCAGGCTGCTTTTTGGCAGGTCGAAAATTTTCAGCTCGTGTTTTTTGGATATGCCAACCTGTCCCATACTTTCACAAAATTAAATTTTGTGATGCCGTCACTTCTCTTTTCTATTCATTTGTTTTTGCTTCAGTATCTAGATTTAACAATATTATTACCCTTATTATTTTACAAAAAGAAAAGCAGCAGTCCAAAAGATTCTGCTGGTTGGAAAATGACATTATTATGCACTAGTTCTGGTCTCCTTGCAAGAATTAATTTGTTATTGTAAATTTTTAAATTTTTAAATTCATAAATTTATTCATAAAGTGATTGTATTAAAATGTAACCATAGGTCGACCGCTTTGAGCTTCCCAATGGACGCCATGTCATCCTCCTTGCTGAGGGACGTCTTGTGAACCTTGGCTGTGCCATGGGACACCCTTCTTTTGTCATGAGCAACTCCTTCACCAACCAGGTCTTGGCTCAGATTGAACTCTGGACAAAGACTAAGGAATATCCAATTGGTGTTTACATGCTTCCCAAAAAGGTAGGTCAAGGAAGATAAATAATAAATTTATTGTTGTAAGATCTAGTATTAGGTTACACATTATGACACTGCTTGATGGTTAACTCTCCCAAAAATGTTACCCCGGTAAAGATTTGTTTTACTTTGTCTGCCTGTTAAAGGGAGATTGTTTGCTAGCACATGGATGCTCTAGGTGACTATTCAACATACCTACTGCTCCACCCTCTTTGTGCGATTTACACCGCTTTCGCTTCTTGTCTGGTGACCCACTGGTCATTTCACCACCGAATCGTTTCGCCTATGTCCCGTTCGCTTACGTCTTAGGTCATTTCGCTAACGTTTTATAAACCGTTTCGCAATTGTGGTGGTGTCTGTTTTATAAGAGAGAGTTCTGAATACTTTAATACAGGCGACAGATCATTTGTTATTTCCAACACTGAATTATTTTTCTTTCCTCCGCAAGCTCGACGAGGAAGTCGCAAGACTGCATCTCGATCATCTTGGTGTCAAGATTACCAAGCTCACAGACAAGCAGGCGAATTATCTTGGTATCCCTGCTGACGGCCCTTACAAGCCAGAGCACTACCGCTATTAAATACTTGGCTAGAGTCACATTACCAAAATGATGCTATAACTTATCAATTATTGACAACAAATTGACTTGCTTTTATCTCCGTACTTGTGGAGACGAACATGTACGTCGCAGACACTAGCTTTATGCTATTTATTATAGTTTTTGTAATAAACAACCATATAAACACAGTGCAAAGTCTAGCAATTTATGTGAATGTCTGTTCCTCACTTATAACTAAGAGCCCATTTCAGGCGTTCAGAGGGTGTAGACGGTGGAGAGAAGTGAAAGGAAAAAACAGCAAGGGTTTCTTTCCCGGTTTTTCTGTCTCTCTTCTCGTTATTTGGTGCCACTTTCCACTAACTAAAACAGCGGATATGATAGCAACAAAAAAACTGAACTTTGAACGACCATGTAACGAAAGACCTAAAGACTCCGCACTGGAGGCCCAGGCCCATACTCCCAACTGTGTAAGTGTCTGAGAAAAACGTTTTCTACGTTATTCGTTCGTCAGACAACGGAAACTATACTTGATTCCCATATTGAATTATTTCATCTCAAAACATCTTTCTAGGAAACCCCTTGAGTGGCCATTTTATAAGAGCAAAGAATGTCTAGAAATGATCACCAGAAAAGAAAACGTCGTGATATGTGATAGGTAGGACCGGGCTAAAATGGAAGATAAGCTCGATTACAAGTCGCTGATCTAGAGCCTAGCCTTGGTCCACTTTTCCGAGATCACGCCCTTGTATTTTTGCGTGCCTTACACTTGCGCGTAATCCCTACTTAGAGAGCATGGAACTACCCTGCGAATAGAGTCTCCTTCCACCTTCTTAGATAAGTCGGGAAGAGGAATGTCGGCAGATTCGCTTTCCCTTTCCCGACTTATCTAGAAAAGATCGAAGCGACTTTGCTATCAGGGTAGCATGGAACAGGCTAGCTCGTTTCAAGCCCTAAGCACGACTACATAGGAAGCTAGCAAATTCCCACTTACTCATTTGCTCCGGAACATACACGTGAATATCGGGACTACAGAGGAAAAAAAGGAGGCTTCTAAGGTCGCTCCATACTGGTCTATCTCCATCATTTTTGACCGTCTATGAAAATTAGTTTCCGTTAGTCCTTAGTACATTGGACAACGTTCCTCACCATAAATTGGAGCCATACTTGCGTCTTTACAGCCAACCTCATTCTCATAACCTGCGTCGCAGATACTCTAAACCGCCTGTATAGAGCGTCAGACTATACCAATTATGGTCTAGACGACTAGAAGACGCTGGGGCCGGCTGCAACGATACAATATCAAGGTCTTTCCTCTTCCTTCCTCTCGGAGTAGAAAAGGCGAGAGGCTGAGGGATGAAGCATGGTTGCTTGTGAGGGTTCATGCCGCCTTGCTAGAGTTGCTATGACGTCAACGTACTCGAAAACCTCCATGGCTCCACTTATAGGAGCGTTTTCGAAAACGTCCGTTTTTGATCGTTCTGGAGAGGACACGAGGCTAAAACTTAAAAAAAAGTGTTAGCGTTTTCAAAAAGCCTGATGCGAGGATCCCATGGGATCCTGCAGGTGACACACCTTTCGATAATCTCCCTTGAGCCGGTTTTTGGATGTCACAAAAATCACAAGAAGTCTCGGAATAGTAGGCCCTGGTACCCCAGGACGACGTTAAAAGTTAACATTCACATATTTGGATTAACAAAATGTACAATATACTGTGAAAAATGTTCATGTTTTTGTTCCTGTTTTTCTCTATGCTGTTACTAAGCTCATTTTTCAGATTAAAAGAATTATTTCAAGTGAAAAATGGTCTAACTAAGTCGTTACGTTTTTTTTTGAAAGTGCCAAAAATTTTTGTCGGTCGGACGACTGTAAACGGAGAAAAAAAGAGGATGGCCAGAATTCGCAGGGGTAATTCGACAGTGCAAAAAGACTCGGCAATGAGATCTCGGTGCGCACACCTCTTGAGTGTGGGAGGAGAGGAAAAAGATAGAGGAGATTGTGCAATCAGAAAAAAAGCAACAACAGACGCCTAATTTTACTTAGCACATGGTTTTCCTTTGACAACAGACAATAGCGTACTCATTTTTTGGTCAGCGGGCTGTATAGTTAGAGCCTAGTCCATTCGCATTCCTTCAAGTTAGAGGAAAGCCTACCTCAAAATTCCTGCGGCGTTTGTAAACAACCCGCTGTTTTTGCGTTATTTTCTGCAATGTGAACGTCCAACAAAGCATTTTACAATTCATGTTGTCGAGGAGATCTTCGAGGATTCATTTGCTTTTATATGTGGTCACTGACTGGAAATATTGAGTTGTAATATCGTCCTCTTTTGGGGGCATGGATCGAACAGCTTTGAAATTGATATTGAAAATATATAGTTTCTTTCATTGGCGGTCAATTTCATGTCAAGGTGCCCAGTGAAAGGATTCTTGTTTGAAATGGTGAAGACTTCTAGTAATGTTCTGTTCACTCAGTTAAAGCGGGCGGCGATTGTCGCTTTATGTCTGTTCGTGTTCTGCGAATGGTTGATTTATTACTTGGTCATTTATCAGTGCTCCTGGCCTGAACTTCACTCAGAGGGAAGAGAAGGGCGCTTCGATCCTCTTAGGATAATGTTGTTGACTGATACACATTTGTTAGGACCAAAACATGGCCACTGGTTCGACAAACTCAGGCGAGAATGGCAGATGGAGAGAGCCTTTCAGACAGCTGTTGCACATTTCAAACCTGATGTTGTGTTTTTACTTGGGGATCTGTTTGATGAGGGTTTATACAGTAATGATGAGGTGAGGTACTAAGGCAATACACCTGGACCAAATGTCGAACTTTCCATGAGACAAACTAAACTTAGGCCCTGTGTACAAGGAGGGAGGGTAACCCTGGTGCTAGGGTTACCCTAGCAAGAGGGCTACCCTAGCACTTGCACATTTCTTCTTTTTGTACACCACGTGTTTACAAGGCAGGTAGGGTTACCCTAGCGCTAGGGTGACCTGACCCTACCTGAGTGCTAGGGTTACCCTAGCAAGAGGGTTACCCTACCTGCCTTGTAAACACTCTGCTAGGGATAACTCACCGACCCGGGACAACTTTCCACCGTCATTCGTGACCAGTAATCATGCAAATTTGAACGGTATTATCCAATTTCTGAGCTTAATCATAAACATCTGAAAAATAAAAAGTTATTTTCTTTCTAAAATGATAATATTTTGACCTTTGCTTTAATTCATGCAAAAAGTAAAACACGATTTTCAAGTAGCAAACCGAGAAATATCGTTTGGAAATGTCTGCATGATACAGAATTGCTTTATCTTTTTTGACTGTAATTCATGTTTAACGTTCAAACTATCAACTGCATGCAGTACAACTCTGAACCAGTTGTACTAAATTCTATATTCAAACTCGGTCGCAGTCACGGAATGAAATAAACACACACACAGAACTCTTAGTTCAAAAACACGATGATTTGCTTTAATTGAAAAGAAGCTATTTGGTCCTTAACGAAGAAAAAAAGGAAGGAGACAAGAAAGAAAAGCTAACAGAATCATTACACTTGACGGTAAAAATAGCATGAAGGTCAAATTATGACATTGATCTCCGAAAACTTCGCGTAAACAAAATCATCGGCGGCTGAAACCACAAAGCGGCTCTAAATGAAAAACCTACCAACTTTCTGCAATGATTCTTCATTCACAGTTCAATTTCGCATTTCAGTTTCAAAGACAAGGGCAATTTTGCTGTTTAAGAATACAGATTAAGCTTATCGAAATGTTTGAACTAAACGAAAGAATGCGAGGGATGCAATCCGCTGATTATCAAGCAACAATCCCTCTAAAATTTTTCATAATTATACATTATTATGCGAATGTTTAGACAATCAACCAATCAAAATCACTACCCGGTTTTCGGGTAGTGAGTTACGTCACTGAATGGTATTAACGGCCGGTTGATTCAGACGTTGTTGAGAGGAGAAAACGACTCGAAGCAATCGGATGAATTTCAGGCTATTCAAATCTTGGACCGTTACAAAGAATGTAATGCATGAAGAAACACGTCAGCAAAACTGGTAAAGTTGACCCAGGTGATGGGGTAACCCTACCTGTGAAATTTGCCTGTAAACCAGAGCTAACTTTAACCTGCTTGGTAACCTGGGTAACCCTAGCACAAGGGTAACCCTCTCTCCTTGTAAGCAGGCCCTTAGTGTGTTAAGTTCATGAAAAGTGTGATGTCTGGGTCAGTCAAGCTTGTCTGAATGAGTTTGGATCATCCAACACATTCTATCCATCTAGTTCAGATGGATAGAGCGTCTGAGGATCGTCTCCAGGACAAACATTGATCTTGACATGGGACGAACTAAACTAATAAATTAAAAATATGTATGATAATGTATATTTAGCCTCATTCAGGAGAAAATTTATTACTGAATATCCACTGGCCAGCAAAAATTGCTTTTTGGTCTCATTCTGTTGATTGGTTCAACGTGTCCTAAGTTCGATGTCTGACCCAACAGATGATCTTAACTTAATTTATGTAGACCCAAATTAGAGATTGCTTCGTCTCAGGAAAAGTTCAACATTTGGTGTAGGCCTTAGGTTAATACAGCAAATACTGTCTTAGGATTAAATGTCCTGAAGTAAAGTACTGCCCCACAAGTATGAAACTAGTTTTTAAAAACCTGTTACACAGGTAAAGATTTGCCAGTTAGACCCCCTCTATACAAGAAGCTAGTTAACCTTAAGTTTGTAACAGGCTCTCATTTTTTAAATTCTATTGAAAATAATCTCTACTCTGAAAAAGGGCTCTTTAAAATCCATGTAATCAGTACTTCAAATTATTTGTCTTGTTGTAGTCATTTTTAATAGACAGCAACATTCTCTTAACCCTTTAAGTCCCAATGGTGACCAACATCAATTTTCTCCTAACAATATCCATACAATGTCAAGAGATGAGGTTATGAGAATTAATTAAATGATCACCTAAGAGAAAACGCTTTGATCTTTTATCAAACTCTCTCAACTTATTCTTTAAAGAAATGTATAGAGATCAGTTTGGAGAATTTGCTCGTGGATATTGGGGCTTAAAGGGTTAACTACAATTTGATTTTTTTTCTTCAGAAAAATAAGGACCTATCCAAGAACCTAAATACCAGTAGCCTAAATTGGGCTTATTTATTACCACTTTGATAAGGACCTCCTTTGGCTAACTTGGTAAAATGTACATGACTGTACATGTAGGTTCTTACACATCATAGTACTGCATACAAAAACTCTCTGAATGTCATCCCTCTCTCTGTATACATGGATTTTTGTAGTGAAATGGAAATCTGGGAAATGGTTTTAAGTGAGAAATCAGGAAACAGTAGTTCTCTAAGGAGAAAAGTTGTGTATAAATTAAGGCCACTTCTCATTTGAGTAAGATATTGTAGTGATTTTTTATGCTTTTATTCCTATTTATTAATCAGGAATGGGATTTCTATGTACAACGTTTTCACAAGATGTTTGATCATTCTGAAAATACTGAATTCCATGTAGTGGTAGGAAATCATGACATTGGATTCCACCCCGAGTAAGTTGAATCATAATATGATAAAAACCAAACAAAGTTAACGCGTGACTACTTTATGGGGCTATAACAGCTTAGTTTGTATATACTGTAATCCTTTATGAGAAAAATAGACTGAAGATTGATAGAAATATTTTAGTCACAGTCATGAAACAGTGGGAAACGTCCCACTTGCAGCTTAAAGTAGCTGAGTGGTTCCAGTGTTAAGGGTTTGATTTAAAACTTGTCTTATTAAAATTTCCTACCCCCCTGAAAATTCCAGTTCAGATTCAAACAGTGTGCATCCAGGGAGAACAGAACATTTTTCCAAGCGAAGGGGGGGGGGGGGGGAGGGGGGGGAGGGTTGGTAAGTGACTTGAAATGGGAATACTTAGGAGACTAGACTCCTTGCAAGTCTTTATTTTTTTCAGGAAAACTCTGGGGGATGAAGCCACCCAGCCCCCTCCCCCCTCCTTAACTCTGCTCTCCCTGATATCCCTTTAAAAGTTTTGGTCTTTTAGTCCCCCTCCCTTTGAAATTTCCAGTCGCCATCCTTAGCGAGGGTGAGCATGGATATTTTTTGGAACCATGCAACACTGTAACTTATCTCTAAGTTATATGTGAGCACTACCCCCAAGATGTTCTTATTTCATGTTTCAGTCAGTTAGACTACAAATTGTGATCCCCTTTGCCTGTGTGAGCAAAGAATTCAAGGCACCACAAAGGTCCACAAAGCACATTGATACACCGCAACTGGCCGCAAGTTTTTTTTATTGTGTAACCATAATTACTATGAGAAAAGAGATTTGTCTATTTTAACAATAATTAACAATAATATTAATGAATGAGGCTGAGTATCTTATGAAGAATTATGGAGATTGAGGAAGATGTTATAACACCCTCCGAGATCTCCATAATAATTATGAAGAATTATTCTTCATATGATACGAAAGCCGAATTCTATAATTGTTTTATTATTCATTCAAAATAATTCCTAGTTTAAAAACAAAGATAAAACATGCTTACCTCCATCGATGTTAAGTTCACCTTCGATAGAGCACGTTTAGGGTTGTTCAGCTCCGCAAATATTCTCCAAATAGCAGATGTTGCCCTTCCAGTTGTGTTCTTGCTGTTCTAATTGCCATGTTTTTAACTATAATTTCGCCTAGTTCTTACTCTTGAAACAAGTGAAATGTCTGCCATTTTTTGTTTTCACAACCAAAATAACTCAACCTCGTCCCCAGGTCTTCTCGGTTAACGGTGCATTAACCTGCAAGAACGCTGCATTTTTGACGTCATTTCCTCGTTAACCCATTCGCCCCTGAACCGCCCGTAACCGCCCGTGCGGATCCAGGTCCTTTCTACCCTTTGTGACGTCATCAGTTTTAACGGTCAAGGACAACTTTCTTCGCTAACTTGTGCAGAGTGAAAAGATCTTTCGAACCATACCAGAATGAGCAAAATTCAATCAAGGACACCGGAGAAAGAAGCAAAAAACCACGTGACATGGACCTGAAAATCTCCATGAAAATCTTGTTCCATTGCCCACCTACCTTTCCTTTCACCTAATCCTAAGATCCTAAAAGCTTTCCTAAAAACTATTCCTACCAAAATGAAGCCTGCTAAATGCCCAGCAAGAGAAAAAAAAAATGAGGCAAGAAAAGCGAAAAAAGAAGGGAGGAGAGAAAGCGAAAAGTAAAAGTCAAGACTGCTGTGTCACTTTTAAACCCGAAATTTTGCTTTCTGCGCATGCCCGAACTTCGCAAGCTGATAATTTGCATCTGGATCAGAAGGCTGCGAAGTGTACGACCTGTAAACCGGTTTGTGGTAAGTTTTAGCTCTTTATAGCACGACAGTGACCAGAAAACCACTCGACTAGCTTCAAAACGCGTTTTTCGGCAAAATCTCCAGGAGCGAACGGGTTAAACACAAAATTCTTCCAAATTTGGTCATCAGTAACTGGTTAATTGAATTATGCATGGCTTTTAGCCAATCAGAATCGGGTAAATATGTTGAATGAATAATAATCTGTTTCAATAAATTATCGTGGATCCTT
Source organism: Porites lutea (assembly GCF_958299795.1). Lineage (NCBI taxonomy): Eukaryota > Metazoa > Cnidaria > Anthozoa > Scleractinia > Poritidae > Porites > Porites lutea. Next base: position 33,876,420 of record NC_133202.1, read on the forward strand.
TTGTTAACCAGTTGCAAAATTTTTCTTTCCTCAGGGCCGCTAGAGACAGTCACTTGTTTGAAAGATTTTCATCTGTGTTCGACTCACCATCAGTTAAACTGATCAACATCAAAAGAAACATGTGAGTTAATGTACTTAATTTCCTTCTAAATACTTCATTGAAAGTTTCTGTCACCCTTGACCTAGAAAAAGGATAGCATTTTCCAAATTATTAGCCTTCCGTTAGTCATTGCTAATTACTTACAGAAATCCCCCCAACCCCACCCACAGCTTTCTCTCCTAGTTTAATGTCATGCAGTGTGTCTGGCAGTATTTTTATCTGGTTGAGATGACAAGCCTAATCCTCTGTTGACCAATATGGCTTGATTGAATCAACCAGAAATCTGCACCTCAGTGACCAGTCACTCAGCATTCAATGAGTCACTCATCACAGATAAATGAGCATTTCACCAACTTGAAAAATTGATACACCAAGAGCACCGAGCGCACTTGCTTTACCCCAGCTCTCTTACGGACATGAAATGCTTAATTAAAAAGGTTAACAATTTGCTCTTTCAATTTAGATTTGTCCTAGTGAATTCCATAGCATTGCAAGGTGATGATTGTTCCATGTGTTCTGAAGCCATGAGTCAACTTCATGCTGTAGCTGATAAGCTCAACTGTTATCGGAGGTCCAAGAAAGAAATCTTTGAAGATATTGTGAAACAAGACAGAACTTTCTGTGAACTTCCTAAAGATTCTCCACCACCAATACTTATACAGGTATAATCCAAGTCTGGCTGCTGCTGCACCATATACTAAGTGAATAACAAGTCTTGAGTTACATCACAAAGAACACAACAATGATCCCTAGCCCTTTCACAAATATAACACAATAAACTTCACACAATAGAACGACATAACAGTGCATATATTGACTTGGTATATCGAGCACCATCCCTACGTCTTGGCAGTCTAGCTAGACTGCAAATCAGAAATTGACTTTTTATGGGCACAGCCATCAAACAATGTGCCTTTACTGCAAATTTACTTCAAATTTAAATTGTTTCGGGGGACAGCCCTGCACACCCTTTGAGTCCGTGAATCTTATGTACCCTAAGGTACAATACTTCCTTACTTTCATAGCACTGTACAGTGGAATTCTCAACATTCTGTGGAAAAGGAAGCTGGTTCAATTATTGAGAGTTTCAGAAAACTGAGGGTTTGAGAGTCAGGTTGATCGGCTGTATTTCTTAATTTTTTCATTTTTCAAATAATCAGTTTCATGTATTTCATGTGTACAATTAACTGTAATTGTTTCCAACACACAAAGGTAAACTCACTATTTAAATCCCTAGGGTAACCAACATTAAATTTCTCCAAGCAATATCAATTCATAATCAGGAGAGAATGTTACGATCAAATAAATAAAATGATTACCAGTGGGAAGATGCTTCGATCTTTAATTAGATTCTCTCAACTGATTCTTTAAGGAAGTGTATAGAGATCAGTCTGGAGATTTTGTATGTGGGTATTGGGTCTCAAAAGGCTATGCACTTATTTTTCTCTGTAGCATTTCCCATTGTACCGTGAAACAGAAATGAGCTGCACAGGCGTTGATGCTCCTCCCCCTGATCTAAAGCAAATCACCAATCGAGAAAAATGGGAAGTAGTTTCTAAGGAGATGTCAAATACTCTGCTGACACTGATTAGGCCACGCTTGGTTCTCAGTGGCCACACCCATCATGGCTGCTATCTGGTGCATGAAGATGGGACCCCAGAAATGACTATACCATCGTTCAGTTGGAGAAACAGGAACAACCCTAGTTTTGTGCTAGTAAGTGAAGGAAGTACTTTAGTGGTTAGCAATATCAGCAGTGCACATGAGACTGCAGCATTGATTAGAGGCCTTTGGATTCAATGGCAAGGATAATTACGAGGGCAATATTTTTCTTACTAGTGCGCGCACGTGAACCAGCGTCATTTTGGCGGGGAAAAGTGATAGGCGTTGTCATTCTACCAGGGGCTTTAGCAAGAATGCCAATAAGTGGAAACAAGTTATTAATGGTTAAAAGTTTTATCATAAACATCGGGCGAATCGATTTAAGTCCGGGCGAACTGACGACAGGCGAATCAACTTTCGGGCGAAAAGACCTGTTACCAAGTTCCCCAATCCCATGTGAATGTTTTGACTTCTATGACGATACGATAGATTGTTGTCCAAATGTTGCTTGTAGAAAATATTCGCTTTTTAGCAAGAGCTGTCGAGATCTTTTTTCACTTTTGTGATCATGAAATTTAGGCTTGAGTTCCAAACATTTCATGTCAGTTTGACATGACAAGAAGAGGTTCCTTCAGGGGATATTGATCAGCCAATTTGTGTTATGACTCTAGCGATACACTTAGTTTTTTCGTTCGCTAGAAGTCCCTCATACTAAAGGCATTTAATTTAAAAAACGTTTTGAATAAGCATGCATATCTGGAGCTCAAAGCAGCGCTTTGAAAACGATCGAACGACAGAGTTTTTGAGAACTAGTACATAAATCAAGATTCTTGGTAGCAATAGAAAGGGAAAATCGACAACGCCATTCCCCAATTTTCTACAGCTAATCTGCCTTTTCGTGTTTACGGGATCGCCTTGCCCGCTGTGAACAAAGCTAATGTCACAAGGTAACCCTCACCTTGGGAAATGGGCCAAGATCAAAATGATTATCAGGGGCGTAAGGCCTACAATTTTTTGGTTTGATCACTCTACCACTTGTAATAAATTATGCGTTGTTGGTGCGAGTTAAAGAGCTTGTATTGGTTATGTCAGTGCGTACTAGTCATGCGTGTAGTCAATAGAATTATAAACTGAACAAGCATTTTTCAGGATATGTGAAAATGAAATTCCCACCTGCAGTCAGCCAGGCCTACAACAAGTCGAAAAGCTGGCTACGCCCCTGATTATTACTGTAAGTCGCCGCTTCCTGCCTCCCGTCGTAGTTAGGGGTATGGGAACTGCCTCGTCCCCAGTCGCTCGAGATCACTAGGGGAAAATTGAGTTAGTTATTAGGGAAAGCGGGAACGAAGGGAGTGATGCGTTCTACGCTCGTTCCCATCATCCCTCTCTCGCGCTTCTCGCTTATCTCGCGTGCTCGCGAGTTCCCCAATCCCTACTTAGACTGGAGAAATATAGGGCACCCTACGAAACTATACGGCAGCGTCAAAAAGCAATAAGTTTAGATAGCAAAACAACAACTTTGCACGTGCATCACGCTTTTTTGTGCATTTCTTTGCCGTCCCTGCACGACTACGACGTGAAATGACCAAATTTTAATTTTTTTTTTTTAGCACGGGAACGGCAAGGCGATAAATTCTACCATCTCTGTCTGAACTCAGCCTGGCCCCCTCTCTTGAGCTCCAACATAATTTCCCTTCTTTTTGGTAACTGAGAGTGAGATTTTGAAATTTGTTGAATTTTGACTTTGCCCATTTCTAGGAGCGAAAGGATTAAAGCTCCGTCACTGTAAATCAGGACCCGCTTTTCACTCAGTGTTCTCGTTTCTTTTCAGAGTGTCATCACACCAGAGAGGTACGCCTTGTCTAAGTGTTTTATACCCCGGGAGAGTACAGTCATTGCGGTCTACATCATTGCTGGCCTTGCTTTTGTGTTGGTGAACTTTAGACCTACCTATCGTTATTTGAAAACGCGAAGAACATGCAGACAAATAACACTCGATTGTTGCGTTAGATAGCATAGAAAAATGATTTATACCATTGGCATTTACAAAAGGATCTAGTCTGGCCTTGCGTCATGTAAGATAATCGAAGAAAATCTGTGAATTAGAAGTCCAGATACTGGATTGCGGGTTCCTTGTCAGGGGAATTTTTATTTTGGATTCCTGGAGCTGAATTCTGGATTCCAAAGCCCAGGAATCGGGATATCTCATACATGGGGCGAGTAGCCTGTGTTGAGGCGTTCCTGCTTTCGAGCGAGACACCGAGAGCATTTTTCTATATTACTTGGGGATGAGGAGCTATGAGGCGAGGTGAGAGAATTATCTGAGGGGATTTCTAGTGTTATTATACTTATTACTGTAAATGATAGGAATACAACTGAATGAATCTCTCCATAGCGGCCATTTTGGGAACGGAAGAAAGTAGCTGTTGCCGGTAGAGAGGAGTCAAAGTATGGACTGTCCGCCACAAAAGTGGCCGTTTTAGAGAGGTTTAAACAAGAGCGACGAGTGCTTTTTTTGTATTTGTTTGCCGCCCGCTAGTTACGTGTCCGCCACCATAAGTCTGCCAGCTACATTGGAATAGAGACTGCTGGTGTTAAGTTTTGTATTTTTAGCAAAATGGTTCGAATGTCGTAGGACAAGCTACTGAGCGGAATTATTTTTAACCAGGAGCCGATTCTGTTTTTAACAATACTTTTAACAGTTGAACCTCCCTCCAACGACCATCTTGGGGACAGAAGAAAATGGCCTTTATAGAGAGGTAGCTAGACTGCGAGCAGTCTCTCCTTTTTCTTGGTCCATCGAGTAAAACGCCCGAGACACGCAAATGACCACGTGCGGGTGTGGCTATGCCAGCAGTCTCTCTTTTTTCTTCTCGGGCTGCCGCCCTCGTTTCTCGCGTCTCGCGGCTTCGCCGCTCAACGCTAGCGCGCGTGCACTCCCCTTACTAAATCTGAAGAAAAAGAGAGACTGCTCGCAGTCTAAGAGGTGGCCATTTTAGGGAGGTTTAACTAGAGTCAATTGTGTGGACTGTCTGCCAAAAAAATGTGGCTTTCGAAGAGAGGTGGCCGTTTCGACTGTAGTACCAAACCATAATCAAACTAAAAACAATCATCTTCATTGAGTTTTTCTGTTTCTCAAGACCGTAAAGTGGGCGGAAAACTCCACATCATCCGGATTCAACTTTAGGCTATGTTCATACTATACCGGATACTGAGCTTTTCGTGGCGGTATAGTGTGACTGAAAACCTATCCAATATGTGACCTCAGAGAACGGCGCAGCGCATCTTCGCTCCGTCACGGAAATCGCGCCGCCACAACCGTCTTGTGTGTGAACAGAAGCCCTATTCGGTAGGATAACCGTGGCGGCCGCGGAAAAGCCCCGGGGGGGGGAGGTACTCCCTTATAAGGGCTTAATGGGGACGTGCGGCCAGCCAGGGTATGTTTTTCGGGATTTTTGTCTTAAACAGGGTATCGAATTTATCATTTTTTGTCTTAATCAAGGTATCGATTTATCAGTTTTTGTCTTAAACAGGATAAATGTCTTAAACAGGGTATCAAAAATCGGAATTCTGTCTTAAACAGGGTAGGAAAATCAGCGATATTTGTCTTAAACAGGGTCAGGGTATGAGAGGCCGCGCCGCACCTCACCACCCAGGGATATATCGAGTACCCGCCCCCCCCGGGGGAAAGCTATCCGGTAGATTCGAGTTGTTTGCCCTCCGCGAATGATGCGAATACGATAATTATTGAATAGTGTTTGGACGTCTGTATGTAATTTCGTGATTGTCTTAAACTGAGCGGAATAGTACTCGGGAGAATGAGTCAGTGAAAAAGACAAAAAGCAATAAAAACGTGAAATAGCCTGGGGGGTTTCCCGTTGTGTGTAAAGCTTTAAATTATAAACTACTTGCAGGACAATGAGGACATTTCGAAAATTTGCTTGTTATAAATTCATCAGTATTGTCTCAAAGCTCCAAGAGATCGTCGGCTTTAAAAAAATCATTTCATAAACTGGAGAGATGCTCTTTCTTCTAGTCTAGTTTTGATATAGATAGCAATATTAAAAGGCTGAGGATAATTTTTATTTATCTATAATAGAAAAAGTTTTCATATTAAAATTAAACTGAAAATTAGTCAACGCCTTGGATGTCTCTTATGCAAGTTCAAGAGCCGTTGTGAATCTTCGTGTAAAATGCAGCCGATGATACTGTGATAATGAAGAATTATTAAATAAAAACCTCGATAATCTGTGGTCAGGATAAGTCGGTGTTCGGATCAAGAGAAATTTGCTCAGTATTGATGGGTATGATCAGTAACGTAAATATGTTTTTACATTTCGTGTTTTATCGCTGGAAAACAGTACTCAAACAGGCTTAAAACATTCTGTCGTGTTAAGTAAAAGACATATATTGTCACTCATTTGAATGGATACTTCTCCTTTTGACAACTCGCTGCCACCGCATGCAAAGGTGACAGACTTTGTTATTGAAGAAGTTTTTCGTGTTAAGCGAGAATTCTCCGTTACAAAAAGTAGGTTTAGGTTTTTAAAACGTTCAGTTGAATTATACCTACACTGTTTTAAATCAGTCTACTTTCATCTGCGTTTCAAATTATTTAAACATTTTTCAAGCAGTCGAACAGAGCGAACAGCACGCTATTTGGTGGACACTAAATGTTATGTCTGTTGAACTGAGTTTTGTCAAAAATGTCCTAGAAAAAGGATAGTTTGAAATTTTTCAAGAATGGTAGTATAAGTAGAAAAGATCATGGAAATAGTCATGGAATTTGAAGAGAGTTCGAACCCTGTAGAAATAAAAAAAATCCATTAAATGGTCTTGATTTTTATTTTAATTATTATGACTTAAATTAAATAAGGCTTTCCTTCAAAGGCGATAGTTTGACTGTCAACTGTCCATAAATTTGTTTTATGTGTTGATAATTTCACCCACGGTGAATTAAAGGTGTCGTTAACTTTGTTCATGAATACTCAGACTCGATTGCCTTCCGCACTCAGTCACTTCCTTATCTCTAATTTTTCCGCAGAATTAAATCAATAATGAGTTTGTCAACATAAGAAGCACAGAAATCGACTTCTGGCGCCAGAGTAGTTCACCAGACGAAATTGCCTGAATCTTCTTTATGTCCTTTGAGGAAAACAGTAGATCATTGCAACAAAATGAAAAGTCAAATGTGAAAGAAATGGACGGACGGGAATTAAATTTTTGATCTCTCTCTCTCTCTCTTTTTTTCGAGAAAACAAACACATCAACTGTAAGACCATTAATCGGCAAGCATGTATCTTGTATGTGAGTGAAGCTCAAAACAATCAAAGACTTCCTCCTCCGCATTCAAAGCCTACATAACTGATCAAGTTGTCAGGTTCTTTGTCGAACTTGTCACCGTTACAGAATTTTTTTTTTGAACTCAGTGAAACTAACCACGGTAAATTTGTATTATTATAACTAAGAAAGTCCAATTATATTCAGCGTTAAGTACGGCTGCTCTTTTACATGTATAATTTATAGTGTGTCTTAAACATTAAACACGCTTACTGTTCTTAGTAGAGGACAAAAGTGTAATTTTCTCACTGGCTGACAAACTGTTAAAAACTGTCTTATCCTCATTTTTTCACCGTAAAATTGTTATTTTTGTTCTGTTGTGAAACGTTTGTTATTGAAATGTGTGTTTTGGGTATGATCGAAAGTAAAAACTTATACAAGTGAAAAGAAAATACTTCTAGCTATTAACACATTACCCAGTGCCAGCTTCTTGAAACAATGTCCCCTAGTGTGACAAAAAGGATCTTGCCCTGATTATTTCAATACAAAATCGAGTGTAGTTTGTAGCTCCTCAAAAGGCGAATGAACCTTTATTTTCCTCTCGAATGGCGAGCCATACCACGTATTAAAAAATAAAAAAAACCCGGAAATTTGCAGGTGATACAATAGTTTATAGCAACTCGAGAATTGTTCCGTGTCGTTCTCTTGTAGTTTTGCGACGTTTTACTCGGCGTATAACTCTTTTAAACTCCTCGCGGTATTTTTCGTTGAATATGGTATACACTACCGGATCCGCTGCGCTATTAACGAACACAAACGTATTGGCTACAATGACCCAAGTATTGCACTGCGGGCAATTGTTTTCACTGAAGTCTAGAGCCAGCCAAACGATATGGTTAGGCAACGAACATAAAGCGAAAACCACTGTGACGACGATCGACATCTTCAACACTTTTTCCGCGTCGTGCGCATGATATGGTTGTGTGGGAGAATCCTCTCTCGATGCGCCGTTTTTGCGAAGTTCGGCGCAGATCTTCACATATGAACCAAAAACCACCGTCAAAGGCACTGCGTATTCTGTGATGAATATGGTAACCGAGTATACGCGGCTGTATGTGTCCTTGGGTTCAGGCCAGCTCTCGGCGCAGTGTCCGGTCTCAAGATCGACCTGTAAAACCAACACATAAGGCAGAACCAAGACAAAAGAGATGATCCATATTGCGACGATACTTCTCTTTGTAGCAGCTAGACCCATCTGAGGTTTTAGAGGGTGCACAATGGCGCGATATCGGCTGAAGCCGATCGCAGTTAGCGTGAAGACCGAGGCATAAGCACACATGGTTTGCAAAGGGAAGAGCGCCTTACACAGTGCCGCAAAGTACGGCCAAACACAGGAATTCTCTTGCACGGGTATATCGAATGGTATACATATCACGGTGAAGGCCAAGTCCGCCACGGCCAAATTCACCAGGTAAAAATTCATTACTGTCCGCATTCGAAGTCGTTTCCAAACAACCCAGCAAACAAAGCAGTTACCACATAGACTGGTAATGAAAATCGCGCTGAGAATCACATATTTCAGTATTGTTATAGCTTCGTGCTCCCCAGTATTTGAACAAAGTTCGATTTTCAAGGTTTGGTTTGAACCCTGCATTTTGGCCGTCGTGGTATTCATGTTCAACCGCGCTTTTCAACTCGAGATTCGAGTTTTCTCCCCAATTAAAAAAAAGAGAGAAGAGAAGAGAGAGCGACAAATGAACCAGTGAATAAACTAAAAATCCCAACGTAGCTCAACGTGTCCGCTTAGCTCTGCTTGCTGACAGGATGGACATGTCACAGATGTCATAACATCAGCTGAGTTAATAATGTAGGATGCTAAATACAGAGCAGTGTTTTTTATCATATGGCCCGAGGCAGGTGTGTGACATATCTGCTGGCCAGACTTCACTCATCGTCCACTTAGCCCCTTTTAACTGTGCAGCTTTCAATAAGGGTCAAAATGAAGAGTAGAATAATTATTATGTACTCAAAAACTGAATGCCAGAGGAAAATTTTAGCTTTAGGCGATCAGCAATTTTTTAAATGGCCCTTAAATGGCGCGCATGTCGAGAAACATCGTGTTAAGCTGCTGTAGGCTATTTAAAAAACCTTATTTTGTTGGTAGTCAGTTGATTGGTTTGAGACACTCTGTACACCTAATGTGTTTAAAAACAAACAATACTTATTTCTCATAATAAACTAGACTTAGAGTGGAGATATCACTAAGACTGTTTTGCAAGTGAAAACTTATCGCGGCCGAACGCAACTTGTTTCGGGCGAGCTGCAAGAAGAAGTGGAATTATTTCTTTTCTTGAGGAGAATATAGGAACAGTCCATGTAAGTTTCGCTTAAATATATATATATATTTTTTTTACGCTGGTCCTTCTCCTCCAATATTGACGCAGCTGACTAGTGCCACGTTAAAAGAGGAATCAGTTTCTTTACTTAAGGCTGCATATTAAAAAACCTCTGATCGAGGATATGTTTACACTATACCGGACCGGCGGATGCACTTGCGCCGTCACTAAAACCATACCGAGCCATACCGGATAGGTCTTTTGTTCACACATAAAAGCGTTGAATTCGGCGCGATTTCTGTACCGGAGCGAAGGTGCACCGCGCTGGTCTCGAGCTCGAAAGTGAAGCGTCACGTTTTGCTTAAATATAAATAATTATATAATATTCATGCTGGTCCTTCTCCTCCAATTTGGACGCAGCTGACTAGTGCTATATTAAAAGAGGTATCAGTTTGTTTTCTTATTAAAGGGTGCATGTTTTAAAAAACACCTTTGATCAAGGATATGTTTACACTATAACAGGTTGCGGAGCCAGACCTTCAGATAAAGGGGTGGTGGTGGGGGGAATCATCCAGACCCTGAGATAAGTGGGGGGAGGGCCGGTCTCAGAAACAAATTTTTTTTCGGCCCTTCGGGTCTCAGTTTGCTCCAAAAATAAGGGGGGACCGGGTCCCCCGGGCCCCTCCCCTGGATCCGCCACTGAATCACCGGCCCGGCAGATGCACTTGCGCCGGCGCGAAAACCATACCGATCCATACCGGCAAGAGAGAATGAGCTAAAAGAGCGAATCCCTGTGCCCCATGATAATTTTTTTAAATCTATTTAAAGTTCGCGCGCGTGCTGAGAAGGTTATTTTTGTCTGTTGTTTCCGTGACCCCCGCGGTCTACTTTCACGTGAACGTGACATGTTTCGCCGCCAAACATTTGAAGCTTGACAGCCATTACAGTAATTAGCGCCAGGAGCCAATACTAATCGGCTTCTGTTGTTGACATGTTTTTTATCAGCGCTTTCTGCTCAGAATTTAGGAATGAATTTCATTTACAAAGGGATTGCGGCAGTGGAGTCAAAATTTCATTTTGAGATTAAAGATTGAGATTTTCTAACGCCTCATTTAAGTAATGGTCCGTGTAAAAACTAGGCAGGCAAAACGCAAAATCGATTAAAAGGTGTTAACTTTTAATCATTAATTTCAATTAAATCAAGGGTTCTGATTGGCTAAAACAGCGAGAAACGTGACAAAAACAACTTTTTTTAGCTTTATTTTCCCCAATCTGCTGTCTTTTACCTCACGGCCAAGTTTAAGCATTGTTCTATGTTAGCGGAAAACGTGCAACACGTGCGTGACCTTGTTGTGAACCATCTTGGATGCGATATTTGAGATATGAGGAAAATTTGTCTTTTACCCGAAGAAATATCGTCAATTTCATCGCTTAAATCTACATATATTTAATATATTGCTTTTATTTCATCATCGGAGTGATCGTGAAATTCCTACTGTAGCAGCGTTTGCAGCTGTCCTCAACATGTCGTCGAGTGGCCATGTGGACAAGTAGGACCGAAGCAGTTGTTTAAGAAACGGCTGCAAACTGCTTTTAACGACTTCTAGACACTAAAGGAGTGTAAGAAACAACACGGCTCCTGACGATTTCCAATTATACAAAATTTCGACCAGGGTCTTCGTTTTCTACACAATCCCCCCCGGTGTGTAGAAAACGAAGAACCTCCTCAGAATCACTTGGAAACGGCTGGAAACTGCTTTTAACGACTTCTAGACACTAAAGGAGTGTAAGAAACAACACGGCTCCTGACGATTTTCAGTTGTAAAAAATTTTGACCAGGGTCTTCGTCCCGGGGGTCTTCGTCTGAGTTTTCTGCGGAATCACTCTTTGCTATAAAGTGTTCGAAGTCATGTCTTCCGTGATCGCCATCAAAATGCCCCATTCCATGACATTTCAAATAACCATGTCACTCGGAGATGTAAAAATTGACGAGGGGTTAATGCCCAGTCTTGTATCTATCAGCGTCAACATTTTTATCTGAAAAAATACGAGTCTTAAATCTCTGCTCGCAGTCACGTCTTTATTAATGACGATAGAAACGTTTCCGAGATGTTATTACAGCCAGTTTGGTAGCTTGTGTACAGACGTCCCCCCCGGCCTCAGAAAAAAATCGGAGAAGAGACGTCTGTGAACCACCGTCGTTAATCGTGTTCCGGTTACATTTGCATAAATTATTTGTTTTGTTTTTTTCTCTGACAGTTGAAAAGGTGTTGACAGACCAACACGACTCTGGACTTTTTTAGGGCACGTACGCAGTTATTCTCTAGGATGTTCTCAACCTTTATAGCTAAGCTAGTAAGCTCGAACTGGAATAACCTGTGTACAGACGTGCCCCCTCCAGGAGGGGGCACGTCTGTACACAGGCTACAAGTTTGCGCGTAAACCAGAAAACACATTTTGTGTGAATATTCTTTGTTCTTTGAGCCAAGTATTTTGTACGTGAAATTATCTGATTACAACTTCACTCAGTGAACTTGTATTGAAATAACCTTGTACCGAAAAAAACCGGTAATCCGTGTAAGTACCTGTTGTCTTGCAGACTCTTAATGAAAATCACACACACTCCAGTCACTTATTTCAGTGTCCTTCGGAAAAGCCCTACCCTGCGAGCAGAAGCCCTTCGATCTTCCTAGATAAGGGCCTCTGCTCGCAGGGTAGAAAAGCCCTGCACCGAAGAGAAACGCTTCACCAATAAAATTCTAGACTATTCACAGCTCTTGAGTTCTACTCTAAACATCACACAGGAGGGATGTGAGAAAATGCAACGAGTGCAAGCACAAGGGAGCTTTGTCCCAGGGAAAAGAAAGGTCTTACATCTTCTCAATATTGAACCCGCTTTATGATTCTACGGACACTTTCTATGGTCTCCTGAGTGTCTGTATTAAGGGGTTTGACTGTAACTAGTGGTCTATTAACAATGCTGCGTTCTGATTGGTTGAGCTACTCTAGGCTATATGTTATAGCCCACTAGTAGCGAAAAGCGCGGGTTTTTTGGCGGCAAAAAAGGATTGAAGTCTTGCTTTAACTAGCTAAATTTTTTTTCGCGATATTTTTGATCAACTAGTCGCATTTTACTAAAACAATTATTCCTCTCGCCCTCATCACTGCCTCGTGGCCTCTGAGTCACTAGCCCATTCGGGCTCGAGGAATAATTGTTAATTATAATGATGAATTCTACAAAGTTAAAACTAAAATGACACAGAAACCCTTTCCATAGAAAAGTCAATATGTATTTAATTAGGAAAATGTTACATACATTGTAAGATATGGATTTCGGATTTCTACTGACATTAAATAACCACGTCACTCGGGAGATCTTAAGTGTCGCATCACAGAAAAAAAAAATGTAGCTCTATAGGGGTTATGTAGAAAACGCAGCGACTGGAATCCACCGAGACGAAAGTAGATATTTAGTTGTGGGACTGGAATTTTTACCAAACCATCTCAGTCGACCGCTCTGGCGCGACACTGTTCGATAAGGTTCGACAAAGAAACGACGGGCTCTGGGGACGAGATTGAGGTTCGATGTGTGTGAACGAATGTTAGAACGAATGTGAACGACTTATCTTTACCCAGATCTCCCGCGGCCAAAATTCTCCACTATCCCGTACACAAATTGGATTTGTATGCGCGAGTCATCATGCGCAAAAGGTCATCTTGTCGATATACGCCACTTGCACATCTCCCATAATGCACCTTATTTTCCCCCAAAAAATTTCGCATAAGCATTGTGTTCAATTTCTCTTGGGAGGGCTGTAATGCCCAGGAGAAATGAAAACCAAAGGTTACGCAAAACATTCTCTCCCCTAGAGCCACTCGTGTTAATTGACCATGTGACCAAAAGAAACGACGGGCTTTGGGGACGAGAATACCTCCCAATGTTTAACGCGATGGCAAAGTTGCAGGTTTCCTCACTCTTGTAAGGGGAAAACTACGTTGTGTAACTTTCATAAGGTGTCCGAAGGGGCTACGGTCGATGGGATCTAATGATAACCTCCTCAATAAGTGCTTTCGTGCTTAATACATCGACACTCAAATAAAGAGCTTATTTCACATTTCCTTCGCCTTTTTTTGTAGGCTACAAGAATTCTACGCATTATCCTCTTTCTTTTTCTTCTCTGTTTTTGAGAGAACACTTTTTTTGGATGAACCAAGGGTTTTTCTATTCCTTTTCAGACGAAAATTCCAGGAAACGATGTGTCAATCTGAAAATGGGATTCCTAAAATTTTAATGAATTACAGTGGAAGCTCTCGTGAGCGAACACACTCGGGACACGAAAAAGTGTCCGTAACTGGAGCTAGTCGCTTACGGGAATGTAAAAATACAGAGTTTGTATGGGAGTTGAGAAAAATGGGGTTTTGGAAGGGGCCGCGTAGGAGCTGCTCGGAAGGTCTCTCCTAATTGGTCGCAGGAATTCATGACATGTCATTCTTACAATTGTTTTAGTATTGTTTGGGGTCAGGGAAACGCACCATTGATGACTTCTCTTCCAAGCAGCTGCTACATCTCTTTGGGAAGTCGGCCGTAAGTAGAGCTGTCCGCTGTACATTAAAACAATCAGGGCCTCCCATTGAGTAGTCTCCCTCGCAGCCGTTTTTAGTATCGTCACGCAACGCTCCTCCTCCTCTCTCTTGTGGGGAGGAGCGTTGCGTGACGATACTAAAAACGGCTGCGAGGGAGACTACCCATTGAGCTGTTGTTTAGTGCAATGGATTGCGCAGCTTTCATGCTTATGCTCCAGAGTGAACAGTCCGAGACTTCATTGTAGTAAGATTGTTTTATTTACTTATTGTTAGACACAATACGGTTGTTACACAACCGAACAATCTGGGCACAACCAGTTCACTAAGAACTTGTTAGCCCATCCAAAGGTCATTAAAAAGTTGTGTAACCTTAAACACAGAAGAAAGGATTAAGAAGTGTGCCAGTGTTTCTTCTGTCGTATTCGGGGTCTAGACCACCATTCAGGAAAAATCCCAGTCATCAAGAAGCCTCACATCATTAGCAAAAGAACTTTAGCCACATGGGTGTCAGTGTAAGGAAAGAGGATGGGTTCCTGGTACAGATGTTTCTTCTGGTTTACAGATATTTACAATCAGTAAAGGAACATATTTCTGCCACTGACATCTTGAAATATTATTAAGAAAATAGTGTTTAATACGTGGATGGCTGTAATGGCTTCAACAATGACATTGCTTGAGGGAACATAGTATGGTAGTTTGCAAGAGGAACAGCTCTGGCAATGATTTGTTTTCCTACAAATTTAAGGGGAAAAAATCCACATTAAAACAGGTCACAATGACACACGTGGCATATTCTGCAAATGACATTATGGCTAGTGAACCTACCGGCAAACCACCTTCCATGAAGGGCTCTTGATGCATTCGCAGCTCCTTCAGGACTGCTACATTTCACATAAACAGCTCCCTATAAATTAAATTAACAATTAGATTAACATGTTTCCCCTCAGATTTCGGGCTATAAGAAAGTTGATTCACCAAAAATAAATGTCTACGTGTATTTTTTTTCCTTTCTTTTACCTGGGTTGAGCTTTTATCCACATGAATGTGATATACTTGACCATATTTGGTACACTCTTCCAAAACATCATCTCTAATATCAGCATCCCAGTCAACGTCTTTTTCTCTATTGGAAACAAAATAAGGAAATTAAAGAACACCTTGCTGTTTAGCAAACAACTATCTCGGCCCATGAAAAAGTGGGTTGACAAATTGAGACCAAGACAATCAGCCCATTACACCAAGACCAAGAAAAAGTGAACAGACAGATGGTCCTTGAACAACTATTATAATTGCTCTAGCAGGAGGGCAGCAATAGGGCAAAAATTAAAATAACAAATGGGATACATTTATAAGAAGTCTGAAAACACATACGAACAGAACCTTGGAACTTAACGGAGGAAAGACATGTTTTATTATTTTTCCTTTTGATATACCTGATATTAATGGATTTAGGAAATGGAGGGGGGGTCACTTTAAATATATTTGTATAGGTAATCACATAATTTTGAGTGCAATATATTATTTGGAATACACAAGCACACAAGTAATTTTTTCAAAGACCAGACAAAAGTGCACGAGCCGAGGGCGAGTACTCTTTGTGGTCTTTGAAAAATTTACAAGTGCTTACTTATTCCAAATTGCACAAGAAAAATCATGTGATTACTTATTAATAATATACACAAAAAACATAACTACAACAACAAATTTTGACAGCGTGCGCATTTTTAGTTCATTCAACTGATTGGCTGAAACAGACTACAACCTTTGTCAACTTCAAACGTTTTCAAGACCAACGCTTCCAAAATCATTCTGCTAAGAACTTGGAAATGTGCAAGGATTTACTTTACACGGTCACAAGCCTGTTAAAAATGACTAGGTTTACAATAATCAGTAAAACTAAGTGTTATGAGAGCTCGGCGTTTACAAGAAAGCTTTTACAAGAAGTATACCGCCGTTTTTAAATCAGGAGAACACTTCGAGCAGCAAAAGATAAAAGACACTTGCTGAATTGTTTAACGACTATTCATCATTGCCTGTTCTTGAGACCCCATCACAGCTGGATTCATGGAGAAATTTTTGAGATTTACAATCCGAAAATGAAGGAGGCAATTGTTTCTTTCGATGCTGCCATCGATGGGTGAGTGGAGCCACAGTTGTTGTGATGTTGGAAACTGCCAGTATTAATTAAATATAATATTTGCATTTTCTCAGTGCTGAGGTTTTCATTATTTCATTTGGCCTTGGCCTATTGCAAAAGAGAGTCATCGTCGCTCTTCTTCATCAGCTTCATCGTAGTTGTTGAGGAAATTTATGCTTCTGTGCCCTCTTACATTGGCAATATATTCTGAACGAACAATCTTTGCTTTCTTCAGCTAGCTGAATGTTGTTTTTCTTGTAGTATGATTCTCAAACTTTTTTCTCCCTTTCTTTAAGGCTAGTACCAGCTATGGATACTTTCATTATGTTAGCTCTGGTATTTTCGCCCATTGGTTTAGTTTGAACCAGATGTTTAAATTTTCGGTTTCGTTTGCTACTGAGGTAGAAAAAAAAACCAGACCATTGCATGGCCAGTGTTTAGATAGAAGTCTTCGCTCGACAAAATACTTAAAAGAGGGCATCTGAACACCTTTCTCCTCCAACAAATGACGTACATGTCTTGAAATCCCTGTTGTTATCATGGAAAACTTTTATCCTTGTTCATTTAAATGCCTGAAAAGTGTAGCTGTCATGGCTTGCATGTGGTTGCCACCGTTTTTGTTCTTTACTTTTTAACTTAGCATAGTCTGTTATAAGTAGCTTGTTTAGTTTCTCTGGCTCATTTTCCTCACTTTTGTTGACAGTATTTTTCTCTTAGCACTGCATTTTCAATACATTTAGCCAGAAAGACGTACATGTTTGGGTTTTTGGAATGTTTTTTAAACTTTTCTATTGTTGTTTTGCATACAAAATCAGATCATTGTTTGCAGAAAACCATGGCCATTTTCTTAAATTTTGTTGTTAAAACAGCTAAAATGTGATTGGTTCTTGGTGGTTTCTTTTGTGTTTTCAGCCAATCAGATACCATTTGTAATTTGCACTCGTGTTACAAGTACAAGTTTGCACTCGTGTTACAGCAAAACTGCACTCCTTTCTTGGCCAATCAGAGTATTTTTTTTTGTGTATATTATCAACCAGTTTAGTAATAGGGGGGTAGGGGGCTATTCAGAGGAAGGCACATGAGGAAAGAGAGACACTAATAAGTCATGTAATGTTGTAGGGACAAAGTAAAATCTAAGGTTCTCTTTGAAGACACTGTGTCAAGCAGGAAGCATGCAGGCAAAACAGGGTTACCCTTTTCCCTGCAAACTAAACCTTATTAGCTCATGCTAAGTATACCTTATTATAAGAAATTAATGATGTATGTTCACAATGTGAATAAAATTGATGTTACACAAAATAAAAAGTTACGTTTACATGCATCAAATTAACTCAAAATTTTCGAAAACAATGTGCACCTAACTTTACTTCACACGAATTTGCTGCAATACAAACTTCTCAGAATAAAGGTGACCGTGCATTGGGAGGATAAATGAGCCATGAAATTTTAAGACAAGAGACCGAAGAAGTTAGCTATCCCCTCGAGGAAATGGATCAATACAAAGACCTGTTCAAAACACATTTTTAACTCAATTCTTATAGAAGAACTGTCAGATAGCGAGTCCAAGGCATTGATAGAGGAACTATGGGCAGATGAGGTTTTGTTATTGAAATAAAGGTGCTGTAAAACAACAATGATGTAAAATAGTGTGATTTAAATAACACTGACATAAATTAAGATGCATTAAATTAATGTGATTTACGTTAATAAAGTGCATTGTTAATTTCCTATAATAAGGTATATTTTAACATAATGAACAACACCATCTTAAAGGGGGTAAACATACATACAGACAAGTTTTTTTTAATTGGAGTCTTACACAATAAAATAGTATATCAACTATTTCCAAATAACTAAAATTACAAACAACAAAAAATTCCTAACCATATATGGCTAATAAGTTATTAATTAATTACGTCATAGAGTATTTACTTTAAAAAAGGGTAAAACGATGGGGGTTGGGGAGGGGGAAAGGCACTAAATACATGTTCAATACGATGATGAAGGATTAAAACAAAGGAGGCAATGATTATAAAAACTTTCCAAAGCAAACCAAGCCAAAAGGTGAAGGAGAAACTGACAACTTACTTGGTTGGATCAAACATATTGAGCAGCATAATGCAAGGTGTAGGAAGTGGAATTGAGACTGGTGCAGTCATAGCTTGCTGTACACCTACTACTGGTGCTGGAACTCCTGGCACAGAGAGTCCTGCATCATGAAAATAATAATAACATAGATCAGGTTAAACTGAATGAGCAAGTGGCTGCTTAATCACATAACGTTTTACAATGATTTCAGGACCTTGATTGCTGGCTGCTTAACAAGTTTCAACTGTAGTCAGCACTGTTGAAATAAGTAACATGCTTTCACACAAGTTTCTACACAATAGAGGTGCGACAGGTGCAACATTGTATGGTATATGATGTTTAGTTTTTTCAGTTTTTTTTAACTGGAAAAAGCACCCTAACAATCAAACAGATTACCTACAAACTTCACACTAAACTATGATGCCAGCCCCTGATGCTTTTTATCCCATTCCCATAATTAGCAACTGGTGAATCTAACTATCAACAGACTGCATAAAAAATATCATTGTGGGCGACAAGAGGAGCCCACAGACTATTCTTGGTCAGCGGTACTTTATAAACTGTACAGCAAGCTTTTTCCAAAATCTGTCCACATTTTTGAGATGCCAGTGTTGTACCAACCAGTATGCATAGTATGTGGCCAGAGAAGCCCTGGTGTTGAGCATGTCACAGTGATCATGTAAACACACATGCAAGTGATGCAACAATCATTGTTAGATTCGCAAGCATGCATAATTCAGGTACACAAGAACCGTACTAAATGTGAGACTTTTCCATTTGTCTTGCTGGCTGGGAATCTATTTACCCAGGAAGATTAAAGTAGAGCCTGATCTAAGCTCAGTGTGCAATGAGTTTTCAGTGAGATACGAGTGATGGCAAAGTCTAGAAATCCATGTAAATTAAGTTTATTCAGGTTTCACTAGAGTGCATGGTTTTTAAATTTTTATACGTTTCCAAGCATGTTACGTTGCTTGTCACCTGAAAGATTCACTACCTTTCAAACTTCAATGGTAAACTGAGATTTTTCGTTATTTTCAATAGCCTTTGGTCATTGGACACAGACTCAAAAACCGATTGAATAATAAGACTTGATATGCATATTGCAGTCATGGTATGTCACGCATCACTGTTTTCATTGTATCTTTGCCTGTGAATACACCCTTCTCTCCTCACTCCTAACCAATTGCAGACTAATAGTATTATGAGACTAATATTATGAGTCTTGTTTACTGTGTTATTCAATTAAGTTTCACATCCATGATCCGCTGTGATTCCTTTTGTTGAAGCTGGAACTACAAGGGCTTTCTCTACACAATTATGAAAGAGGTTCTCCTCAATCCCATCTCTGAGGTAAGCCCACACGTTTGCCTGCACTTCCTAACCATCGGTTACTGCTAGTTTAAAATAGTAACAGGGCCTAAGGAAAGTCCCGTTTTGTCTGTCGATGTATTCCCTTATATATGATCAAATATCCTTTTAAAATAAACAAAAACAGTTGACAGTACAACAGAGCGGCAGTCTTATTTGTTTAATCACAATTATTAAGACTGATCAAAGACAGAATAGAATAAAACGAAGTTTTACCAAGAGTACAGTTTATGACATAGCTACTACAAACCAGCTGAATGTCCTTGTGATAATTTAGCCATAAGTGCAGCTCTAGCTGTGGAGTTCAGTTCCACACCACCCTTTTCATACTCTTCATCATCCAAGAATGAATATGAGGAGGAATCTCCTCTTTCTGTCACAGGCCCAACTTTCATAGGTCTCCCTGCAAGTTCAAAACCATTCATCTGATCCATAGCCTGCCTAGCAGCCTCAGCATCTCTGAACTGGAGAAAGCCATAACCCTTTGATCTCCCTGTTTCTGAGTCATAAATCAACTGTACACTGTCCACAATTCCAAATGGTTCAAATATTGCTTTGATCATTTGCTCATTGATGTTAAAATGCAGGGATCCAACATACAGTCTTGTTGGTCCAGGTGGTTGCTTCAGCTTTTCAGCCTCAGCAGCAGCTCTGTTCTTTTCTGCTTGTGTAGGCATTACCATGATAGGTGCACCCAAAAGTTTTTGACCAGACAGATTAATTGCCTAAAAATACCAAACAAAAACTCATCTTGTTATATGTACAAAAACTGTCAAACCGTTGGTGCCAAGAGAGCATTAGACCCATTACTGTCACAAAAAGTAAAAATACTTTACAATCATTGAAGAGCATTTGCCCAGCTTAACAGGTAATTAAAACCCTATTTAAGCCAATCTTGGCTGGTTCTTCGATTGCACTAAATGCAAAACAAGAACTCAGAACAGAGGAGATCTAATGCTAAAAATGATCTTGATCTTGTCAGCTGGAATAACAGAGCCAAAATGTTGAACTTGCACAGAAAAAAAGCAATCAAAATAAACAAGCCCTTGAAACCAAAAAGATGCAGCTTGTCAAGAGATACATAACACAACATTTTAGGCAAGAACTTTACAGTGTTCTGAATAACAGGAATGTTATAAGAAGAAGACTTAGCTTAACTCACCAATGGCACAGCAGATCTATCTGTAAACTCCACATAGGCTATTCCTTTGGATCGTCTGGAGTTGCGATCTGATATAATTCTAACATCTGCAACCTGAAAAAAAGAATAAGTTGACAGACTGACCAAACACAAAACGAACAAAACAGGGGGGGGGGGGGGGGGGGGGTTTTCAGCAAGAATTGGGAGAATGATGACTTACTTGTCCCACTTTTGAAAAGAACTCTTCCAAGTCTCTGGGCCTGATATTCCTTGCCAGCTGCATACAAAAAGCTGTTCTAGCATCTCTTTCTTCTGGTGTTATATCCTCTGCAGGTTTCAGTTCTCTTCTACACAAAAGAGCCAAACATGACAGGGTTAGACAGGGGAGTCAAGTACATTAGAGATAGCACTTTTCACCTTACTTGTATTGGTTTCCCTTGTTTCAGTGTATGAAAGTAAATACCTTTCTAGATGTTGCTCCACAGGGCTTCTGTTGCCATCACTTCCTTCTTGCTCATCTCTTCTTCTTTGTTTACTTGGGCTTGGACTGTGACTTGCACTTCTTTGCCTGCCACTTCACATTCCCCAGAAAAACAAACAAACAAATAACATTTTTAATTATTGGGGTCTTCATTCTCAGTAATCACAAAATTTATTGCTACCCAAGAAACAAACATTACAACACAACTTGTTCTTAACTATACAAACCTTTTGCGTCTTTTATCAGGGCTTCTTGAACGGCTCTTACTGCCACTGCTGCTTCGACGTCTCCGCCTCCTGAAAACCAATATTGTCAATAATAAGAAAACAAAAAGTTAAAAAAGTTTTAACACGTTTGGGTGCCAGTCATAAATTAAGATCAGCATGCAAAGAAAGTCGTGTCTAATAGCCCTAGGCTAGTGGATTTTACTGTCGGGCTAGTGAATTCAGTTCTTAACTTGCCTGCCTGGCAAGTGAAGAAGGAATAAGGAATAATCACAAAAGAACTGTTATCAACCCTGCTCATCATCGGGCTAGTTAAAATGACTTTTGAGCTAGTACATACTAACTAAAACTTGCCCGAATAGCAAGCTGTAAAACTGACTTTCTTTCCACCCTGTAAGACTAAACAATTCCAGTGATCTGCTTGTGCACATGTTTTTCCTCATATGTGTTACATATAATTTAGTAATATTTTGCAAACAAAATTTGTTTTTCCCATCTTTAAATCCAATGAGCAGTTGAGATATCAAAAATAACAGAAAGGTACTTCTGCCATGGAGTGATGATCATGCAACTCATCTCATCTTTGACAGTTCATCATTATAATTATATTATGTGCCTGCCAAATCTAAAATTTGGCCTACCATCTAGCCAATCGCCAGGCCACTATTCTGAGTCCTACAGGAACAGCTGGAACACTTTCAGTGGATTCAGTGTTTGGAGCTGTGTAATTATAGTGAATGTTTTCCTGCCCCCGCAAAAGATGCGAAAAAACATTTGTTGGCCTTTAAATCAATCTGTGTCCAAGTGCCATAAATTTTTAATATTTTGCCTCTTTGGGAATTTTTGGGTCAGGAATGTGGGATGCAGGGGTAACCAGATTACTTTGAAATTGTAAACAAATCAGTCTTCCTGTACCTGTCACGACTTCCTGAGCGGCTTCGTCGCCTTCTGAAAAAGGAAAAAAAAAAAAGGAAAAAATAAATACCGCTGACAAAATAAATTAGTACATGTAGAACACTTGACATATCTACCACTCTGAAAATACAGTTTCAAAAGCTGTGCAGTAATTTCAATTATTGCTATCCTTACCTGTCACGACCAGGGCTCCGGCTACGACGACGGCGACTTCTTTGGAGAAGAAACCAAAAAATTTGTTAGAATTTTACTGCTGGTTAAACAGTTGTATCATTAAATGCATTAGGAACATCTTTCTAGGTGCCAAAAAGACTGTCAGAAGTCTCGTTATCCAGCTCAGAATGAGAGCCAAACTAAGTAACAATTGGATTACAACAATGAATTGAACATGATTTGTTGGTTTTGCAAATGAAATGAAAAACAAGATGTGGCAGACCCAAAAAGAACTTTTCTAGAAACAATCTTAATATGAAGTAAATCAAAAAGAAACAGTGATGAAACTACTTATCATAGTTTTTCTGGCAGAAACGAGTCTTATAGTTTTGAGAATGTCCATGACAAGATGGTAAGCAAATTATCCTGAGTTATCAGAACAAGTTAATCTGTCATGTGAGATATAAACCCTTATATTATTTTATCTATTGTGACAAGTGATCGATACATAGCTAAAAGGACATCCTTCCCATCCTACACCTCTTTGATACCTCTCAGACCTGTTCTCAACACTGTGAATTGCCATGTCTTTTCCTTCTTTTAGGCAAAACAAAATTGCACAATTTGCACTTTTTTCTTTCATCTATTTACTCAGCTTATGCTTATTAAACAGATGATGTTCAAATTTATGTTTTGCTGACTCTTTCCTTAAGATATTGTAGTGCTTATTAGCCCCTCTTTGGAATCACAGCACCACAAAAGTGTTTTACGATAGCCGAGGGCTAGTGGAGCAACTCTGAAGCAACCCGTCCAGCTAGCATGTTATTACAATAAGACTAGTTGTCTGATGGGTGAGCAAACTTTGCCAAGATAAAGTTCATGCTAGTTCATGTTTCATCAACAACTTTCCCCAGGGGGCCAACACCGTTGGAAACTCATCTGAGTCAACCAGACATCAGTCCTTACCTGTCACGACCAGGACTGCGGCTACCACTACGGCTACGGCTTCGACGTCGGCGACCCCTGGAACAGAGAAAACAAAAAACTGTGAATGCTAGGACCAACAAGAATAAATCACAGTGACCTAGGCATAATATTACTGATTACTGAATTCTAAGTCAAAGTGCTAACAAAATGAAGGAACATGTTACCAAAGCCTTCTGTACACTAACTAACGGGTTGCCAACTGCTAAACCTGTATTAAGCCAAACAAACAGTTGAAAAATGATCTTACTTGTCTCGGCTTTTACTGCGACTGCGATTTCTATGTCCCCTATAAACAGAACAATATATTGACTGTTATTATTGACCTGTCTGATTATGCATAACAGAAGCAGGTTCTCCTTAACAACCCTTGTAACCACACCCACTGGTGGGTGTTTTACGGCACCCATGTCTACAGCGTTCTACAGATGCTTCCCTTAAACAGGTATTGTTGATTTAAGGTAGGCGGAGTATTGAATTTTAGCTTGGTCAAGTTAGTCACTCTTCAGTTCTGGCAGCCAAGTTTCCGCAGTGTAACACTGATGTTGTAGAGAAATACAATACCTTCAAATGCTTTAGTGGATCATGTTCAGATGCAAAGAACTGTTTAAAATGAGAGAAAACATGTTATGGTACATCTGTAGCTAAAAACCAAACTTAACTTAGTAGATCAAAGCTTAAGACGTTTGTTTGATGACCACACTGCATGTATCTGAACCATGTTTTGAAGTATCCTTTAAAATTTTTCAGTTCTTGTGTAAAGAAATAATTCATCAGCAAGAAATTAACGGGTCACATCAGCATTAAAAATGAAATATTTTTCAATCTGTAAAATGGCCCGTTAATGAAAAAAGTTCTTTAGCTTTAATATTAAGAAGTTCCTGTTATGTTGCAGAAGGATGACCTTTGTTTTAAGTGCAGAACAGGAAACCCTAGAATTGTCTACAATTCAACATACTCCTGACAAAAAGCGCAATTTACAAAAAATGTGTATTTCTTCAGAAAGATCTACAAGCCATCCATTTCTCAGTGGCATTACACCGTGTTTGAGTTTTGATAACTAGCTGTTATGTTGATACTGAAGTAGGTAAAGCCCATATCCCTCCCCTAGTTCCTTTACTTCAACCTGTTACATCAAAAACCAGACATCTTGCAGTCCAGTGATCATCTGCTGTTATATTTCCTTGGAAAACCTAAAATTTCTACCTAGGGCGAAAACAGAAATATTCGCTCAGATTCCACGTGTTTTATTTTGTCAGGAGATAGTGTTAAGCCTTCCTTTTCATGGACAAGAAACACAAAATATTGGTGTTAGGTAATAGTCTGTAGTCTGGTTATCTGAGGTACCATAAACGTACATGATGCATTGCAAAAACATTTTTTGTTTTTGTGAAGAAGCCTTTTAGTTTCCATTACATTTTTACCAAAGCTGCCAGTCAGAGAAGGCAGAAGAGAAAGTTCTCCTATTTAACTATTTGGAAGGTCAAAAAAAGGGACACGTGAATGATGTACATGTATGCTACCATTTGCTGCTTGGTAACAATAATCCCTGCCTTCTTACCGTCTTCTCTTCTCGTCATCATCACTTTGCCTCCTTGAATCACTCTTGGTTCCATTTGCTTGGGTAGGTGGGGTCTGCAACATCAAAATGAGCAAATTAACATCATTATCACTCATCTGATTCTCTGCACAGCTCAACAATTCATACTACTCTTTGTTAGGCAATTTAATCCCAGTGAATTCAACACTAACAAAACAATGCGACTGCTCTTCAAATGCGGCTGTGATTACTTGGATTCATTAATTTCATTTCAAAAGGTGAGAATGAAGTGTACTAATTACTGTACCTATATCATTGAATGTGAATGAGCTGTAACAACTACAAGAGCTGCAAGGAAAGCTTAGCACCACATACCCACCTCTAAGAAACATCTCAAAAGCTAGGAAGAAGGCACTCAAGTCTAATTAGAGAAATACATACAAGTAGATTTGATCAAATTGTTTGAAACAACTCCCACTACAGTTAAAAGAAAAATGGAAAATAATGTCAAGATGATCATTAGGTAAATGAGCATCAAAGCAACACTGGAAAGCTTGTGTGCTTCCACTTTCTAATAAAATTAATTTTTGTATAGGTTAATAATCTTTTTTTTTTTGCGCTACGCGCTTGTTCTCATGATCACCAAATTGTTGGGAAAAAAAGAAAACCTCTGTGAACAAGCCCCATCAATGATAATAATAAAAATATTAACCATTTTCAGAGGTAGAGAATATTAGAAGCAACTTTTGTTATAAAATTCTTTCCTAGGGTCCATTTTTGGTCAGAAACCAGCAGGAGTAAATACTGGTTTATCTTTATTTTTTTCCACAGAGGTATAAAAAAATAAGGTCTCTTCTTTCGAGGTGGTTGACTACCTCACTAAGGCCAGTTGTGCTGTATTTTCAACTCTACAAAACAGAAAATAAGATAGTGGGGTCAGATATTTTGGTGAGCCAACAAAATCACTTGACTGATTAGTTGCAGTAATTGCTTGACCATTAGATTAGAGTGCAAAAGTTCTCTGCCATTTAACTCAAGGCAGTTAACACTACAGTCTGTGAAAAAGACTCAGAAAGACTTTAGGACATATACAAATCATTGCACTCAACTAAAGGAGGAAACCCTGTCAAAATTAATGTTGCTACTACCTGATCTGACCCTCTGTGCAATCTGCGCATAAATGTAACTGCTGCACAGTACGTTAACTCACCTCTTTTCTATAAGGAGCTTCAAGCATGGCCTCCACATCTACATCAAAGTCGTCAGCCATGGTAAGTGCCTTTAAAACAAAAGTTCAGCATATTTGTGTATAGATATTACAGTAAAAGTCAACTAGCCTGAACCTACATTGCCTTTTGGCTCGTCGGGCAAGTAAAGAACAGAATTCACTATTATTCACATGATACCGGAATGACTTTCATTCTGGAATGAGTTCATTCCATCTTCATATATTTCTCTGTATTTGTTTACATAATACTCATTTCCTTTCCGCACAGGTAATTCCTGAACGAGTTCATTCCAGTTTTCATTCCAAATGAAATTCTCTTTCTGCCTTGGTACAAAATTTCATTCTGGTACCATGACAACTGAAAATAAACTTTGTTCCGGATTGAAAATCACAAATTGTTTACCCTGCAGCAAGTGGTCCATGTGTATCTGAACTGGCCTGAAAACCATGCGACCAAAAAATGCCTTAGGCTAGGCCATTCAATCTTATAATGTGAATGCAGTATGAACTTCACTCTGGAACAAAACTCATTCCGGTATCATACAAACAGTCCCTCAGAGAGTCAAGGGTGAAAGTCAAGTTCTCACGGACTCATGACAAAGCTTACAATCTCATGGTATTTTTCTGAAATAAGAAGCTATATAGTTGAATAAAAATGGAAATTTCATGGAGAATGCCAGTGCCTGTTTAAGCATTGATGGCACTGTCTAACACTTTGCCCATGAAGATGGCTAATTATCCGAATAAAAATGACCCTTTGCTGTAAGTTTTGTGCCCATGATGAGCTCTTCCTGGCCTCTTTAGAGTCAAAGAACGACAAAGTGGCATCTAGTTACAAGTGGAACCACACTAAATCATGTTAATATTTAACTTAACTGTTTAATTCCCCAAATGGAAAAAGAGTTTGTTTCATCCTTTTTCTGGGAAAAGTTAAGTAAGAAATAAATCTCGATTATTGACAACAACCTTAATTACGCTTCGTCTTCCTTAGAGGCATAATTAACCTTCCAAAAAGCAAACCAGCCACTTATTTAACGTTTTCCGACTAAGACAATGTATTTTCATCATTTCTTCCCACGTACACAGCGACCAAATATCATCGAAACTTACTGGATGGTTCGAAACAATTGCTGTCCCGGTACAGTTGCTCCAGTTCAATTATATAAGAACTGAAAGCTTATATCTTCCAGTTTCCTGACCCAAAACCATAAAAGATGACACTTATAGGATATCGACTAATTCAAAATAAGAATTACTCACTGTATTTCCACGTGGAATGCTGTAAAAAAGAGATAATTAACCTCGGTTCACGAAAAAATTCTCCTGCTCTCTCAAGATGGCGTAACACGAGTGTAGTGATATGAGGGGTGGACGAGGCCCACTGTAAAAGAAACAGGGTGTCCCTTTCCTTATTTGGTAAACATACCCTTATATGTAGTAACTAGAATGACGTCATTATTGGCTAAAGAGACTGGGACCTAATTATTATTTTTAGCTTGTGATGGTGGACTAAATATTCCACCGACTGAACACTTTTTGAGGCCATAATTTCGCCAAAACTTGAACGATGCCTTCCGTAGAAGGTAAGATATTATTATTTATCTGTGGAGGTTTTGTATGCCTATTTTATACTGATTTTACCTTTTCGTTTATTTGGTAGATACATTATTCCAACTGAAGGTAAGCTTTTTTAATATTATTAGACATCAATGATTTTGAACATTTCTTATTTGACTTATTTGCTGTTTGTTAGAGTCTTGTTTAACTATGTGATCTATGTAATTCAGTGTTGTAAATTGGATGACCATTTTATAGTTTACAACGAAGCAGTTGGAAAGATTCTCAAAAAAGTGTGAGAAAGAGGAGAAGGCCCAACAAGCCAAAGTGAAAAAGGTACTTATGGCAAAGCCTTTTATACGACCAACTATTACTACTTTGCTGTACTTAATCCGTGAAGCGGAAAATTAGAACACCAGTAAGTTCAGTCTTGTTTGCAGGGATTTATAAATTAAACATTGGTAGATTCTGCTTCTTGCTCTTTGTACCAGATAGCAACACAGTAATTGTAGAGTTTACATGTATATTAACCTTAATTAATTGATTCATTAATGATTTGTGGGATAGGCATCCATAACTATTACTTTACCTGGGTACCCTCCTTGGATGCCAGGATCCAAACTGCATCTTTGCTGATTCTATTACCTTTTAGCTTGAAAATGGGACTGAAAAACTCTTCCATGGTCTGTTCCAGTAGTTTCGATAATGACCAGTTAGTAAACATTCATCAACACTTCTGGAAAGATTGCCTTATAATAGTACACAAACTTGCCTTCCACCATACAAATTTCATGGAAATTTTGCAACTTTAAAGCACTATATCCTCTTTAGTTTTCAACACATCAGTGTCAAACTTGACAACTTTACTACTTTTAAGGCACTACTTTCAGCTGTATTGACAGCTTTTTGCTATGTGATCCATGACAAAAGCAGGTTAAACCATGGAATGGTAGATCTGTTTACCATTCCAACCACTCATCCAGACCACTTGGACCTACCATTGGTGACGACCTTACTCAGATGGGGATACGCATGTCCCTAGTACGAATTTTAAAAGCTGTTGTCTCACGTATTGAAGAGGAGGCCAAGCCACTGGCAGTATTTTACTGCTGTATTTGTGATTTTCCTTGTCACTGTCACAGTTTCATCCAATCTTCATGTCGTTTGTCGCCATTTACTCTGTCTTATGCTGCTTTTTTTAAGGCCATGTCACTTGTCTGAAGTTTACCCTAACAGGGCCTCATTACTGGTATTTTGTAAATCGTCAGCAGCACCTTCCTCTGCAGAACTTACTACAGTGTAGAAAATTTGACACTATTTTCTTTCTTTGTGTGTGTGTGTAGGCTTTGCAGCAAAAAAACATTGAAGGAGCACGAATTTATGCAGAAAATGCAATCAGGAAGAAGAATGAAGGATTAAACTTTCTAAGACTTGCATCCCGTGTGGATGCCGTGTCCTCAAAAGTTCAAAGCGCAATGATGATGAAACAGGTACTGATATCACAGGTCCTGAAGGGGGGCTACAATTCCCATTTCCTCATCCTAAATTTTTCTTCAAATCCTACCACCAACTGCGAAAAAAAAAAGCTAGAACAACCCTATTCCCATAGCTAATGTCCCTTCATTCCTGACCAAATGTATAATCTGGGGTAGGCAAATCCCTCTTCCCATTTTATCTCTTTAGTATCCTGTACATGGTATTCTTGATACATTATTATTTCAATTTACAGAAATAATATAAGCAACATGACAAGTCATAGGAATGTGCAAGACAGTTGGAATGCTTTTTGTAGATGATTTCTTTAGGTCGTTAAACAGGGTATCATTGTTGGTTGTATGATCTTCTCATAGTGGTCCTTTATATTATATTTCATAGAAATGGCTATTGAAATCTACTAGGTAGGAGATACGAAATTTCTCTTCCAGTGTGAAAAATTTTTCAACACGAGAAGAGAAATTTCGTATCTCCAAGCGACCATGTAATGTTCTATTTATTATATAAACACCAATGAAATACCAAACCATTTTACTTAAGTAGTTTTATGGTCTGAAAGGTGCAGCTCATTATGAAGCCATAAGAACGGTGATATTTTCACATGTGAAGACAACAAGTTTTCGCCCGAATGCTCACTTGGTATTTCATAGGTGTTTATATAATAATAATAAATATCTAACAGGCATACCTCTTTATAAGAAGGTTTCATACACAAAAACTTTCACAGTTTTTAGAACTGCCAGACATTCTTTTTTTTTTTCTATCAAACCCTTTATATCTTGAAGGATCTGGTTTGAGAGACCTGGGAATTAAATGAATTTAAGAATATTACTGAAGTTTTAAACAAACTCTTCCTAGGTTACCAAGAACATGGATGGTGTCGTCAAAGGTTTGGATAAAGCTATGCAGTCAATGGACCTTGAAAAGGTGTGGAACATGTATTCTTTCCCATATCTCAGGGGTGGATCCAGGATTTTTCTTAGGACGGTTTGCACCACTAAGGAATGACGTAACTGACTGGTGACGAAAACAAATTTTAAAAGCGAATACGACGAAAGAAGGCTTTTGATTAGGCAATAACATAATGTGAACTGCTGTGAATACATATCAAACAATACAGCAGTTTTTTTTTATAACTGTATTAGAAAGCAGCAGGTCAAGTTAGGGGGGAGGGGCAGTGCGCACCCCCTGCACTCTCCCCCCTAGATCCTCCCCTGTAACTGACTGTGACTGTTAGACAAGACAAGACAACAACTCAGACATATATCACCGTAATTTTACTTCATAATAATTACAATTTCTTCACACGCAGTTAGCCAAAATGATAGTCATGGTGTGCCAAATTATTTTGTAGAAGGTTACAACAAATATTACAAAATAATAAAAAAAATTAAAAAGCAAAGACTAAAAGAAAAGAAAGAAAATGTGTGATTACATGTACATCAAAGACAAAAAAGATATTAAAATCTGTGTGATGCATTTAATAATCTGAAGAGCCTAAGGTTTAGCATTTCCTGATTTTATAGCCTGCGTAGCAAGCGTTTCCAATCGAGTTATTGCGCGAAAGTTAGAGCGGAAGCAAAAAAAAGGTTGAAGGGGGAGTGGGAGGGGAGAAGAGGAAACGCTTGCCTGCAAACCCCACGATTCTGGAAAACGCCCCTTGATATTTCACGGTTCGGTTCATTTGTAAATTGACAGCTCGTCAAAATAGAAACATAAAGAACAGATTACCCCTGGATTACCAGATTTGTAAAATTACTTTGTTCTCAAATAGAACACGTTGCAGGCGATTGCAAGAACTGTAATAAAAAAGATTTACGATAAAAGAAAGTTAAAACCATGAAGCGATTGCTGCGGAATTTCTTGTTTTTTTATCGTGTGGCTTTATCTCGTCTGAAACCTTGTCGACACGTCAAAATTGATTTGTCCGGAACAATTCACTCCGCCGGTTATAAGTTTTGCAGAGCGGCTGCTCTTCAGTGTGTGTCGAAACGTTCTCTACAATAGATGCCGCTAAATTTCCAATAAACAAAAAAAATCTTTTCATTTCAAAAAGCTGACAAATCGCTTGTCCATGGCGGCTTTAGCTAGTGTCGAGTACCGATGTTCTGATTTACGTTGATGTTCTTATCTCCAACAAACAGTCCATTTTTTCCAGTCAGATCCGCACGCCGTCATTCTCAATAAATTGGCCTTCCCTAGTCTCCACTGCTCGATCTCCAATTATACTTTGAAGGCTCTGATCTCATAAACCTTCGCACAAACACGATTCCAATAAATATCAGTCCAAAGCATTTGTAATCTGCGACCACAAATCAGATGAGACCAGATCTGTGAAGCACGAAAACAAAGCATACCTGGTTTGATTGATGTTTCGAATGCCAAGTAATCAACACTACCCGCACCGCGCCAATCAGAGGCTGCGTTCGTGGGCGAACGCAGTTTTTCAAAATCGTGGGGTTTGCGGGCAAGCGGTTCCTTCTTTCCCCTCCCCCTCCCCCGTCATTCATTTTTTGCTCTTGCCCCAGCTTTCTAGACGAACCTCGCGAGGAAACGCTTGCTACGCAGGCTACTGATTTTATTTCTTGCATTATTATGGTTGCATTAAGGCAATCATCTTTGTCTTTTAATATTATTTCAAACAGCACACTGATTAAATTCAGAAGTTTCCAGCATTGATGTTTTCTTTTAATCTCACAATAGTGGTCTTTGCCTTTTTTCAGATTTCAGCCACAATGCAAAAGTTTGAAGGCATGTTTGAAGATCTTGATGTTAACACACAGGTAGAGTGTGCTGTAAACTCCATTATTTTTTATCTTCTGTTGTGAAATAACTTTAATTTGCAAAGTTTTCACATGTGGAGTGGAGAATCTAGCTATAGTCTTCAGCTGAATGGCTAGATTCCTATAATAAAAAATAAAAATGTGTTTTATTATTCCAGTTTCTCTTGAAATTTCTAAAAGTTCAGACACTTTGAAAAATAGAGTGAAGTTGAGATTACCCGTAAATCACATAATTTAATGCCCTTTTTCCATCATTTATTTTTCATCATTAGAGGCCTTTAGCATCAGATTTTTCATGGGAATCTGAAACTTGCAGTTTGCAGTTAAAAATTTGCAGTTTATGGTTGTCTGGCTTTTGAATTTTAGCAAGGAGTTTGTTGTTTCGACCCACCATGTTGTTTTTCATCAAGTCGAAGTGCTTTACTTTTATTGCCTAAAAAGTATGAAAAATTCATTGACTCGGTTTCAAAAATCTAACTAGCATGTCGAAGGCAGATATAGAAAGTTACTTTGTGAGCCTGTACAATTTTTAGTGGCAAAAGCCGGAAGCTGGAAGCACTTCCTGCCATTCAAACGTGAACTGCAAACTGCAAACATGACCACATGACTGTGGTCTCAGGTTTGAAGTTAGCGGGTTCCCCATGAAAAACCTGATGCGAAAGGTCTCTATTTCTTGATTTATTTCCAGGTGCTAGAAAATGCAATGGGTGAGGCCACTACATTGTCAACACCACAAGACCAGGTGGGAGGATTTTAAATTAACTTCTTTCTTATTATCGATAGCAGGGGGAAGAAGATTTTTAAAATAACAAAAGTTGTACTACCTGTGCTTGATCCTGTCTATATCACAAAAACATAATTTAACCAGAGTTAAAGGGGCTATGCCATGCTATGTTTTATCTTTTTCACAGCTCTAAAAAATATTGTACATCATTTAAATTAAAAAAGTCATAGTCCAGTTTTATTATTTAAGAGTATGTTTAGGCATCAAAATTGTTTCCTATCGTCTGTTGCTGTGGATGGCAAGGACCCATGGATTGTGTAAAAGCACTAAGTAATAACGTCATCACAGAATTGACATAAAAAGCAATGTCTTTGTGACAAAGCCCCTTTTAAAACCATCAGCGATGATGCACAAATCACTTAACTCTGATGATGACTTTTACACAGGTTAATGTTGAAACATTGGTCACCTTCACCAAGTCGGTCTTGTTCAGAGCCACACTCCATTTTTTGATACAACAAAATATTAAGCACAAAAAAACATAAAAGTGGTTCCTTTATTCAAGCAAGATGAAAATTGTCACTTAAGTTAACAAGACCCGAGCAGTTGTGCAGACCACCTAACCCCCTTTCTCACTAACGTTGATATTTTTACTCACAGTATTCTCAGCCAATGTTGCTTGCCAGTTGGACAACATGTGATATTAAAACATGCTAGCCTTGCTGTTAGACAGCAATTCTGTTGCGTTTTTATTTATGTGCATTTACTTCATTACACATCTGAACTGAACAAATAAAAAAAAAACTTTGCAAGGTCACTGATCATCAATGAACAGGGCACGCGAAATAGCCATGTGAGCTATTCAAAAAGCACTTGCAAACAATCATTTTTTTTCAGGGACTAACAGTTTAGTGATTTTGGTAGTAATTATGCATAATACTGTAATATTATGCTTGGATTTGTGAAAGTTTTGTATAACTTGGCCTGAATATAGCCAAGGTACATGTACAGTGTATAAGCAGTGACAAAAATTAATTTGTTGTTGTTGTTGTGTTTACCTAAATTGTTATTGTATTCAACAAGGTTGAAGCCCTTATGCAGCAAGTTGCAGAAGAAAATGGTTTAGAAATTATGAGTGAACTGGAGGCTGTACAACCGGGCACTTCCTCCCTAAGAACTCAAGAGGGAGAAAGATCACAAAAAGATGAAGATCAACTAAGCAAAAGGTGAGAAATACTTCTTCTCTTCCCATTTTACACAAACGCTTAGCTTTTATCTATCAATGCATTTTTGTGTAACTTCTTTTTTTCCTCCACATTTTAATCCCTCCAATAAATTAGCCATTTCAAACTATAATATTCATTTTTCCAAACTTTGTTTTTACAGCCCATATGCTGTTAATATTCACAAACCCAATGAGACAGCATTCCTATTTTGGTGTCACGCTCTGTGAAACCTCAGAAGTTCAAATTGCTGTATTTTCAAAATGAAACGTTATCTTCAACCTAGTGAAAATACGAATTCGTACAATCTTGCTATCTTGACTTTACAATTTGACGACATCGCTGTGAAAATCATCTACACGTAATCAGGAGATTGGGTTTTGAGAATTAATAAAGTGATCACCAAAGGGAAAATGCTTTTTCTTTAATCAAAGTTTCTCGACTACATATTGTTAAAGAGAAGTATGAAGATCAGTCGGGAGAATTTGTATGAGGATCTTGAGGCTTAAAGGGTAAATTTCTTCTTGAGTTTAGTGCCCTTAACCCTTTAAGTTGCAAGTCTGACCAACAACTATTTTCTCCTAACAATATCAATAGATGATCAAGAGAAAAGGTTATGAGAATCAGTAAAATGATCACCAAAGGGAAAATGCTGTGATCTTTTATCAAATTCTCTCAACTAATTCTGTAAGGAAATGTATGAAGATCAGTGTGGAGAATTTGTTTGTGGATATTGGGGCTTAAATTGGTTACTTTCATTATGGACTTCAAGTAAGCTTGGCCGGTAAACAGCTTATATACTCACTTGTATGACAGGTGCTTGAAAGAAAATTAGACACCATTTTTGTGTGCCTGGCTTCTGCGCATCCATCAGACAGGCTAATTAAATACCTGTAGAAGCACATGTTGGAGTTAAATTTTATCCATGGGTTAAATTCTATTTATTTGTTTATTGATTTCCTTTGAATTGTTTATTTGAGCGGAAGGGTGGGGGTGGTTTGAAATGTATGATTATACAGCTGTAAGTTTTAATATCAAGGATAAAATGAAGCCAAAAACACATTGGCGGATTATTTTTATCAGAGTCTAGTCAGTATTTGACAAAACTGTCTTTTGTCATTTTCAGCTTTCCTAACGCTTTCATCTATACACCATTTGTTGTGAACAGTTTCTTGAGAGCATATAGCATAAAATAGAAAATACACAGAAAGAAACCTGGAGGTCCAAAGGTTTTTAAAATCGCGGCCTAAGATGGACTTCGTTGAAATACCGATCAATAAAATTTTACTTTGAAATATTTTTAAGTCATTAATTGTAGGGTTCTTTTGCTCTTCTTGTTTTTCACAGGCTTGCTGCTTTAAGAAGTTAGTAGACATCAAAAGATACATAAGACACCTTTGGTCTGGGATGGATCTATGTACATGAAAAAGTGAGAGAGGTGCTCATCACAATTCAGCTTCATTTTTTAGTTAACATTTCATACCTTAAGAGTTTCTTAAAACCAGAATTCAGGAAAAACTTGAGAAACGTAGTTAATACAATACTGTATAAAAAGGCTTATTTCCACCATGCAGAACTAAACCACTGCAGAAGAGGTTTCACACATTGTGTGAATGCCCAAACCAAACTCGTCTTAAACACTCAACAGTTAGAACTTGTTTTCACCACGTGAAAGTACTACAGAAAAGGTTTCTCGTGAAAGGTAGCACTATGGATTTTTCCCAGAGAGTCAAAAGTTGGAAGTAGGTTATACAGCGTAATAAAATTAATGGTAACACGCAAAAGAACTGCTAAAGAGGTTCATTTGAATGGTCACCGAGAATAATTTTGTCCAGTGACTCAAAAGTTCACGTAATTTGTATATGACTGTGAATAAAGCAGCTAAGCTATTTTGAGTATTTTAAGGGAAGTATTCATTAAGAGAAAGACTTGGTTTGCAATCTTCTTTATTTTTCGATAACTGTAGAAAATCTTGGGTGCTTAATCACCGAGAGATATTCCCTTAAAGAGTATCTTTTAGGATCTCGAATTGGCTAAGCGATGCCGTTTAGTTACATGTAATTCTTCTTCTGTGACTCGCGCAGGACTTTTTGATACTCAGTATTATTTTAACATTAATAATAAATATGCGAGTACAACTTTCAGAGACCAGGTCTGAAAAGGGGAATTGACATTTGTTGCTTGGTTTAAAATAGGGTTAGGATTTGGAGAACCGGTACCCTGCGAACAGAGTCTCCTTCAATCTTCCTAGATAAGTCGCTTCCTCTTTCCCGACTTATCTAGGAAAGATCGAAGAGACTCTGCTAGCAGGGTAGAGAACCGGGTGTCACAGCCCCCGCCAAGAATCCCTGGAAGTGCTTCCCGGCGCGGGTGGAGGGGTCTATCATATACCTGGGTTTTAAAAGTATCACCTCGGTATATAAAAATTACCCGAACGTAGCGGGTTGCAAACAAAAACAACAAACTTGTCTCCGTTAATTAACGTTTTAATGATTCAGTTTCAACATCATTACCACCTGGATCTTTAATGTTAGTATTAAAACAAGACAGCGTTCAGGAAAAAGAAGGTTCCAAGTTACACCACGTTATTTCGAGCGGAAAACCATTTCCATGTAAACATGCTGCCTTATGTATTTACCCGGAGGCACGAAAGTTTTGCGGGAGTTTATTTTTGCGGATTGGCGATTTTTTGTGCATGTTTTGCGGGAACTAATTTTTGTGATCAGGACAGATTGGATTTTCTTGCTGAGAATTAATTTTTGCGATTTTCAGAAAGTAACCAGTAACCAGCATTGATAAGATTTTCTTTTTTATTGAGTACGTGCAATAGAAATCAGGGGCGGATCCAGGATTTTTTTAGGAGGGGGTGCACTCGTCTCTTGCTCTTCTTCAACACCAATAAACCACATAGTTTTTTTTTTTTGCAGAATACCAGTTGTATTAGAAAACCGCAGGTCATCTCAGGGGGGGGGGGGGGGGGGTGCGCACCCCCTGCACCCTCCCCCTAGATCCGCCCCTGGAAATACATATTTCAAACAATAATATTAAACCCGAGTATTTCGTTGTATACCGTTTTGTTTCTGAATAAAAGAGACAACTTGTGATTGAACAGACACGATTTCTTAGTACTGTATTTTTTGTGTAGCGAATTCAAGTTAGACAATATTTACTCTGGAGTAAATTTTTGCGGGAAAAATGTTTGCGGTAATATTTATTTGCGGGAACTTATTTTCCGGATCGCTGGAAAAATCGCAAAAAATTAGAACCCGCAAAAATTTCGTGCCATGCACACGGTGAGACCAAAATGTTTAGAGAGGGAAGCCCCAACAGAGAAGATACAAAGTCGTTTCGATACGAACTCAAGCAGTGAAATTACACAAAAATTTCGATCACTTCAAGTAAAGTTTGCAATTGAACAAGAAAAACATTTTGTTTCAGTGAATATTCTTCGTTCTTTAAGCCAAGTGTACGTGAAACTATTGACACCTCGAAGGAATTAAACTTGTATCGAAACGACTTTGTATCGAGACGACCGGTAACCCCGGTAACCCCTAACAGGGCTCGAAAAAAGGCTTGTCCAGTTGTCCGGGACAAATAGATTTTCTTGCTGGGTAAGTAACTTTTAAAGCTGACTTGGGCAAGGGTACAGGCAAGTCATCCTCAAATAAAATCATTAACTAACCCATAACATTTGAGGATATGACACTCTCGGATGTTAAAGATGCGGTTCCTCTGACAAACCGAGTGCTTGGGGATATGCACTACACTCAGAAATTTGGTTATTTGCTGAAAAATACGTTATAGGTTTCCTCGTGTTAAATTGTGCAGGTCTCGCTCTTTAAAACAGGGACAAACGCATGAAATAAGCACCGCTTTGGAAATGAATTCGCGTTTTTTCACACTTTGTTGCGTACATTCCATTCGTCGTTGCTTGTTTACGCCATCCATAAAGCTTGAAATTAAGAATTTTCACGCAGCAGTCGTGCAGTGATGGCAAAGAAATGTACAAAAAAATGATGCAAAAGTTGTTTTGCTTGATAAACCGATTGCTTTTTTGACGTTCTCGTTGCCGTCGTCGTCGTCATTGTTGCTAAAGTTGCCCATTCAAATATAAAGTACCCCGAGCGCCAGTTCGAGAATTTATGGTATATCACACGTTCTCAAACTCATTATAATTCATTAAGAAAATACAAAGGAAATTAATGTTTAATGAGTGTTTGGAAATCGGATGAAACACTGCTTAGTATTTGCATCCTTAATTTCTCCTTCAAAAATGATTTTGTTTGAGAAGAAATATCAAACATTCGACACAGTGTTTCATCACCAGATGAAACACCTCGAAGTTCGTCAAAAATACTCCGCTGCGCGTCGTATTTTCAACTCTCTTCTCGGTGTTTCATCTGGTGATGAAACACTGCATCTCATGTTTGATATATTACATCAAACACGAGGATTGCCTTAGTAGAAGCAAAGGTTGAAATGTATTGAATGTCATATGAAAAAACTGATAGTACACAAAGAAACGTGCTCTGACATTTCATTAGAATGTTTACAGCACAGGATTACCGTGTCACTACCGGCATAGACATAGCAATTTCTTCTGTAATACTGCGGATCATGCATGTAATTGAACAGGAACATAACAGAAACGAAAGAACCCACGTGGCTTATTCGCGTTTAATCCCTCTTTGGCAGGCAAAGTCATGCGTTTAGCATAATTTTTACGTGCGTAAATAAAATAGAGGCAATGTTTGAAGTGTCAGGCGTAAACGTGAAAGTTGAGCGAGAACTCAGCTTTTACGTTTTCGGCGCGACCTTTCACACATTACCCCTATTTTATCTATGCTTGTAAAATTTACGCACGTACGCACGGAAAAATTACGTGACGGTGGAAATCCACCTTTAGGGTATTTAGTACACGTATCTGAACATAAAACTGTGAAACTGTGTCATCTTCAGAGTCAAAGTGAGTTGTATCACGTGAGTTGATGGTATTATACTCTGGATATTGATCTGATTGGTCAATTACGTCGCAATGTTATTGGTCGTCTGTCAGTTAAGCCGTGATGTTATTGGCTATGAAGACTCGTAATCAGTAATTGGTGCGTTTCGATACGTCTATTGTCACAGTTAAACAGTAGTCTATTGTTAGTCAAATTGTCAGTTCTCCAGTCGTTCTTTCGTAGTTAGTTTTGCTTGATCTCGTCAATAAGTCGTTTGTACGGCGCTGGAACTGTTGGCTACGATCAATAATACCATCAACTGACGTGATACAACTCACTTTGACTCTTAAGATGACTACCGCACAGGTGGTCGAAACGTCAGTCACTGTCAACAACAACAGTCCTATTCAGGACTACGTTCACCCGGACGATCAAACTCAACCTACTTTTGTATCTAAACAGAACTGATAAAATCACGTGGTTGCCTCTTCGAAGTAACTAACCTACCTAGGAAGCTTCCACTGGAGAAGTCACAATCACTTTTCAAATTTGACCGTCCTTTGACTATGCGCGTAACTTACACTACCATGATATTAACAGATAAAGTAGCTTGGAAATTAAATGCCCCAACTTTAGGGGACCTTTTATAGGGATCCTCGCGGTCCACCTTTTCAAATATGTATCGTGTATCACGTTTATGAGCATATATGTATTTGAATAAAGTATTATTAACTTCAATACTTCGTATGTGCTT
The DNA here is from genome assembly GCF_958299795.1 of Porites lutea. Classification (NCBI taxonomy): domain Eukaryota; kingdom Metazoa; phylum Cnidaria; class Anthozoa; order Scleractinia; family Poritidae; genus Porites; species Porites lutea. The sequence goes on from NC_133202.1 coordinate 33,916,059, forward strand.
GTGATGATCTGTGACATCAATGTGAGCTAACACCCCCATAAGAACTCGTGGAAGCTGACGTTCCCCCGGATCTCCCATCTAGTAAACTACTGTAAGGAGGGGGCAGTTCACGCGGTCTTGTACCACCAGTGTCGCGGGCACTGTTTGTCTGCCTCTTTTCGTACTGAGGTGGAGGGTCTCTCGGGGAAGCTTGTTGGTTGGTCTGTGCATCGAATGAAGCATGATGCTGTTCCAGCGGCCTATGGGCGTCTGGGTCTGCCTGTGCTGTGTCATGCATCAAGGGAACTTCCTCGTCATTATTACGGCATTCGAGAGGAGACCGAAGGCAATTAGCAAATATACCTATCAGGACGATTAAGCCCAGAACGCCTATTAATACAGCCAGAATAGTAACAGTCGGCGATGTATGATTACACTTGCCCTTCCAAACGCAAACGTGACAAGTCTGACAACATACTATATCGTCACTCCCACAGTCCGAATCATCATCGCAAGGTTTTCCAATAACAAGTGACGAGTCTAACCACTGGCAGCTATGTTTCCAACACTGTTCATTAATTCCACACTCGGAATCGTCAACACAATAACGACCGTGGCAGTAAAGATAACACTTCTTACTAGGCGATGAAACACCGGTGCGACAGCAGCTTTGTGAAAGCGGACATTGCCCACAATCCGAGTCCTTACTACTGACTCTTCCCTCGCTTATGTTTTTTCCTGAGATAGCGACTGAAGATAATAACAATGTAATCGCTACAAATGGCAACATGCACTGTTCCAAGGTGTTAACTGAAACCATGCCTGGGGATTATATCGGTGCGCTTTTAAAATCTTTCAGTAAGCTTAGAATAAATACCGACTGCGTATATGAAATTACTCGTCTAAATTACACCAGAAAAGCAGGATCGAGGGGTAAATTAGTTCGATATTGTCACTAGTCAAACTTGTGATTTTAAGATCATGCAGCCGTTGGTTGGGTGTGTTCACGTGTTCCAGGGCCGAACATTTCTCTTTTAATCCCCGTGTTTATCACCTGAGATTAGAGTCGATTACAGGTTCTCGCGTCGCGACAGGAGGCTGTAGACAGCGACGGCAACGAGAACGGAAAAACTGAAGCAACAGGTTCAGATTAGCAAAACAACAACTAGGTACGTACGTCACGCTTTTTTTTTTTGCATCTTTCGCACCTTTCTTTGCCGTCACTGCACGACTACAACGTAAAACTGCCTAAACTCACGTTTCCTGGAGGACTTGAAAACAAGACAACTACTTTCTTTTTCTCTTTTCGAACTTCGATATATTCCTGTAGAATTCAACTCCATAAAAATCTGCCCATACTAGACGAATTGAAGGAGACGAAATAGCCGCGGTAAAGTGGTTTAAAGCAGCGAGAATTCACTTTTTAAGTCACGTTTTTGTAGCCATCGTTGTCAGGGGCGGATCTAGGGGGAGGGTGCAGGGGGTGCGCACCCCCCCCCCCCCTGAGATGACTTGCGGTTTTTTAATACAACTGGTATTCTGCGGGAAAAAAAAGTGGTTTATTGGTGTTGAAGTAGAGCAAGAGACGAGTGCACCCCCTCCTAAAAAAAATCCTGGATCCGCCCCTGGTTGTGGATGTCGTTTAAGCTCCCTATTTTAACAGAAGAGTTAAAACGAAAATCAAAACGAAAACGAAATTGAAAAAAAAATTATATATGAATTATTAGTTATAAATCTTGTAGTAAATAGTTATATTTCTTCCATGTCTGATATTATTTTTATACTTATTGTTACTTGTACCATACCTAATATTTTGTCAACTCAGTCTATGTAAGTAGTTAATTTATACTTACCTTCATTGTATTTTGCTTTCGATCCTGGCCTTACCGTTACTGTTAACTTTATTTTTACTCTGAGGGAGCCCAATGTCTATAAGCCTCATGGTTTCTTTTTGGGCTTCCTCGCCACTTTCATTTCCTTTTGTGTAACTGTCTTGTTTTATCGTTATTTGTATTTTGTGGTAAATCAAATAAAGTTACATGAAGTTACAAAGTTAAAGAACACCCATGTACAGTCGACTTCCGGTAACTAGAACCTCCCGCTAACTCGAAACAATTTCCATTACTCTTCAGATCATTTTCTATATGATTTTACCCTCGATAACTCGAACTTTTTTTCATTTCCCTTGAAGGTTTGAATTATCGGGAGTCGAAAGTGATATGATATCAGACTTAGCTTAGGACTTCATTTCAAGAGAGTATCAGTCGACCTTAAGATCAAGTACTCTCTGTTTGAGAATATATGTACCGTTAATCCTGTATTAAGCCCCCACTCTCAAATAAGCCCCCCTCCCCTTTTCAGGAGAAGAAAGTAAGTTTTAAGCCCCCTCCCTCCCCCTAATTATTCTTCACTAATAAATGATAGACTGTACTAATCTATCACGACTGTAAAACCTCATTTGGACTTATCCTTTGACTGATCCTTGATGGTTTATTAACGTGTTGGAAGTTCGGATTTTTTATCCTCGGTTGCATGACCTGCAACTTCTTGTACTTGAGTTTTTCCACTTCGCTAAATTAGATATGCCCCCGCTCAAATAAGCCTCCCGTCTCTAATAAGCCCCCTCCTGCCCCCCTCAAACGTGTTTAAGATAAATAAACCTCAGGGGATTAATAGAGGATTTACGGTAATAGAAACTTGGATGTGCAGTCTTCCACCCCTTGCTTCATTTCATTTCAAATTCAATCTTCCTCAATAGATTTCACTCATATTTGAGAAGAAAAAGGTCCGAGGAATAATCCTCGAGTTATCAAATTGTGCATTCAGAGGGATAATGGAATTAGAAACAACACTGAAATTTCAATTCTGATTAGCGTAGTAAAAACTATTGGTCCAAAATGGGCCAAAAGATATCTATATTATATGCTGTCTAAGATCGGTAAGATATCATGTGTATGCTGGAGTGAATAGTGCGTCTTTTCACGTCCAGCACTTTCCAAAATCTTTTTCCAGACTCCTTGTTAATTTTCTTGAAATAGCTTTGCCATAATCTGTAACGGTCACTTTTGATCACTTTTCAAATATGACTAGCACACGAACCGTCTTCATTTAGTTTATATAAAAGTGCGAAAGGTCACAACGTTTATCACTGAAGTTACACGCCATCCTTGCTCCCGTTGTCTACTTTCTCTCCCTTGATATCACGGCAGATAGTTGACAGTGTTGGGTTTTCTCCCCAGGTTTTCCCCGTACCTTCCCGGGATATCCGATCCCTAACGGTCATCCTGGTTGTTTACCATTTACAAAAAAATTCCGGAAAGTCAGGTCAGAAAATAATGGAACAAACCACTTTTTTGGTCCGTTCCAGCGAAAATTTTCCGGAAGCAACGGAACATCTGAAAAGATAGTCCTGTTTTCCCGCACGGAATGTTCCAAACAGAAATTCGTGTTTTATTTCTTCAAAGCCATCTTTGATACCAGTTTCGGGTCTTCGCGTCCGTTTTTTGGCCTGGGACGGTTTGTGCCTGCATATAAATGGTAAACAACCCCTGCTTTGTTCAGGCGGGTATCCCTCGTGCGCCCTCGTGATCGTGACATCCAGATTAGTAGCGGCGGTACGCACTGTTAAATCAATTGAACTCTCCAGGAAGTCATCGTAAAAATTACTAATGAAAACTTTAAGAGGAAAATTTTCATCAATCGAGATATTTCGAAAAAGCACAATAGCAGGGCTTGAACTCGTACCGACCTACAGATTCAAAGTCCATGCAACGTGCTAATCACTAGACCAGCATGCCTCCTCGCGCACTCTTGTCAGCCTAATTCATTGATAAATCACATGAATAGGTAGTATTTGTGTCACGTATGTACACCAATGCAAATTGACGAATTACTAAACACACGCTGTGGAATTAGCTTTTGATACAAACTATAGCTCAGGTAATTAGTATTCATGAACTTTTGTAATCTCTTACCCAGATCTCTCACGGCGCGCTAAACAGAGTGAGATCTGATATCGAGATTAGAACTTTTGATACAAATCTCTACTGCTGCCTCTGTACTGTGGCTTCATTTTCACGTGTACGAGAAAATGATCGTGTGTGATCTGTATGGGCGTTGGACGTTTACAATGGCTAGCCGCCCCAGTGAAGGTCAGTGAAATCAGCACACAGTTGCCGTAAAGAACTGAAAGGAAGGAAACTGCCGTATTATTTAGCGTTTCCAACCCTATAAAATTTATAACTGGCTGAAAATCGTGCGTTACACAACAAAGAAATTATAGTAAGTAACGATGTAGCTAAGCTTAGCTAGGCTATCTAGCCACCCGTGGTAAGTCAGTCAGAGCATCGGAGTCTTAGATCCATGCCACGCAGTTATATGTTTGTTTAATAAGGAGATTTCTACACCAATGTACACAGACAGTTTTGTGGATCAAGATAATCAAGATATTGCGGGCATAACGTGCGGTTTGCTTATAAAAACCGCGCACTCAGACAAGAACCTACCCGTAGATTACCGTAAATGATCTCATTAAACGCCCGGAACGTCTATTTAATTTTAGGGGTCCAAGCGAGGGCGTTTAATGGATAGGCGTGCAAAAGAGAGGATGCGTTTATTCACATGACTGTAACAAGCTCAAAAAACTAATTTGCTTTCGGCGAAAACGTCAAGAGGGTTTAAAAAAAAAGCGGAATATCCAGTCCATTAATTGATACTCTAGGCCGCCTGAAGATCTATATCGCTCTTTCAAATGAGGCCAACATCAATGTAAGAATACTCGGTCCTTGTTACTGCGTTGCCATGGTTGTTCTATCCTTACTTTGCTTTAAACGTGAAATTGAACAAGACGAAATACGCAAACCCTTGTTAATCAAGCTAGAAACTGAATGAATTGAATGATTTTCCACCTCCTTGCTAATTCCAAGTATTTTGGAGTAATTCTCATAAGACCTCATAGGGGGAGTTACCCTGGGTGCCAGAAGCTTTTAATGCGCGGTTCCTGCGGCCGACGAAACGAAGCTTCTCGCGTGACCCAGGGTAAGGGGGAGTCTATTAGACGGGAAACGTTAATTAGAGAGAGGCGTCTAATACAATTTTAACAGCATAGAGGGGGTGTTTATTTGGAAGTGGGCGTTTATTAGGTCATTTACGGTATACACCTCTCTAATCTCTAAGTAGCGTTATAAAGCACTAAACATTGCATTTTAATACATGTTTTTGGTCGTTAAAGAAGTCTCGAAAGTTCCGAAAGGGCTGATCATCGCCAACTTGCAGTCCAAATTGCCTTAATGAAAAGAAGCAGATCTGATAAGCTGAGACAAGGTGATCGATGTTTCTGCGATTTGTGTTTTCTGTTCGATCTATGTCTACAAAGTCTATAAAACTGAGAATTGTCCTTTACGCCATAAAAAAAGCGTCTGTTTGTGTAACTATGGCTTCATCTGACGGCCATAGGATCCATGCCCCTCACTTGTACCGTAAACTATTAAGTCTACTAAGCCCCCCTCTCTAATAAGCCTCCCCTTTTCGGGGGAAGGAGGTTAATAAGCCCCCCTCTCTTTAAACCCTTCTCCCCTCCCCATTTTCATTCTTCACCAATAATCATGACTGTAAAACTTCGTGTGGACTGATCCAGGATGGCTTATTCACCAACTGGAAGTCGGATTTGTTTTTGATTCTCTACTGCATGACCTCCAACATCTTTTACTAGAGCTTTTTCACTTTGTATTCTAGTTCTTTATGGAGATCAAAAACAATCGTCTTTGCTAAATTAATTAAGCTCCTCCTCTCAAATAATTAAGCCCCCCGTCTCTATTAACCCCCCCCCTCGCCCGCCCCCGCCCCCCCCGCCTCAAATGTGTTTGAAATAAATAAGCCCTCGGGGGCTTAATGGAGGATTTACGGTATATTAATTATTAGCAAGTCCACAGCGACAAACCGTGGTATGTTTGTTTGAGTAGGGGATTTCTACAAAGACAGTCAATTACGTGAATCAAGATATGTCACAAAGTGTTTGCTAATAAAAACTTAACACTCATACGTAAAAACACTCAGAGATTACATACGTACGCTGTTGAGAGAGATCTCCAAATAGTGCTGTGACGTACCAATACTTCCACAGCAAGTGCGTTATCTTGTTCTTGTCCGTGAAAGAAGTCTCGAGAGGTTCATTGATTTTGAAACTCGTGGACTTGGGAAAATATAATTGTTAGTTATTGCTCCATAAGCGGAGAGACTCTCCTAGGAATGTTGATTACTTTTTTATCATCAACAAAAATGTATATTTGCATTACCATTTACCATCGTTGTTGCATACAAAGAAAAAAATAAATGAAAAGAATAAAAATAAATTAATTAAAAGAATTATAGTATATCATAAGAGTTAAAATAAAATTGTGGTGATAAATTGATGGCGACTCGAGGAGGGTCATCAGGAACATTGATTTACGGGGTCTTTATTTTTCGGCTTAAACCTGTGAATTCTCCAAACATGAAGTTTTTTTTACAAATAAATGGACAGTTGACCAATCAAAAACAGTCTATAAGCCTTTGTTTTGCAATGTCGGTTAAAGAAAAAAACAAGCTATTAAAGACAGCTGAAAGCTACGTGCCGTAAAACGACAAGTCGCCTGGTTCGTGATAAGCGAGCACATTCTCTCAATACGAAATTCACCCATCATGATCAAGTGAAAGCAGTCAGTGATAAAAGATTGATTACATAATTCCATTAAGATAAAAATTATGTGCGGTTGGTCTGATTTTGAGGAAGATAATTAAATAAAAAGAAACTATGGCGTTCGTACCCTAACGTCTGAGTTGAACAGAAAAAAAACGAAAGATAGCGGAAAGTTGTATGCCAGGAAACAGATTATCCGCGGTCACTCAGACACAGAAGACAATTCATGATCGATCCAGCTAGCACATTACCTCAGTTTTAAGAAATTCGCCCAAGTAAATCCATGCAGCTTAAAGAAAACTAGTGGGCTAAAGCGAAACCATTTTTATTGTAAACAAAAAACCAAGACCAATCTTGTTTTATGATCTTGACTGAAGCTACTGAAGCAAGGTACACATTCGGTTCCGCATTGCGTCGCGATTCAATGTACAACTTGGTTTCCTTAACTTTACAGAGATAATCTAACGTCCCGTAACGTATTGTTTTCCTGTGATATCACTATTCAGAGGTAACACTCTTACGTAATGTCAGCAAAAACTTTACGCAAACTTAAAAGCAATCCTTTTCGGACGTACGAGAGTAATAGTCAAAGAAACTCAAAACAATCAAAGAGGAAAAGATACTAAATAACACTTTTTTTTCTATAATAATATATTTTATACGAATATTGAGGCTGAAGTTTGCGAAATTTTAAGAATGTTTATAATTAAGAAATAAACCTGAAGCTGAGAGTTTGAAAGGACTCAATTTTGTATGTTGACAACCCGTAAATACATTACAATATGTTTTTAACTCAACTGTATAAAGTTTATATTCCTTTCCCTAAACAGAAAGACAGATCTAGACACAAAACACTGGCAATTGAAACACCAACACATTCTGAAATGGAAATGCCATAAGCTATAATTTATAATTAAGAATAATTCAAGAATATTTTCTGCCCAAAATCGACAGAAAATTAACAATATTCAGCCTGGGCCGGGAAAGCAACATTCTAATATATGTATAAAAAGAGCGTATAGGGCCCGCATTAGCTAACATTTAATATAGCAAGGTTCGTTTGGCCTGTTTTAAACGTCGAACTTTACATGTGCCGAATTTAATGGTTTAATTGGTCTCGCCCAATTTTCGGCACATCTGAAGTTCGACGTTTAAAACGGATCTTCGGTCTCTATACATAGTATTACATGCTGAAATCTGTCAATGTCTAATTTTAATGTAAACTTGGAAATGTTTCTCTTATCTCGTCAATTGTCTCCGTGGTAAGCCTGTCGGCTTAATAACAATAGCACCGCCAAAAACGTGCCAAAAGGCAAACCACTAAGATCTTGCAAACATTTCTTCTCTCGAAACTCGTACTCAATAATTGGAACTGGCTTATGATTATTGGGGGTTGGCGGGGAGAAACAGGCCCTTCTGTCCAATAACTGCCGCGTTCCTTACCCTCCCAAATTCACTCAGGGCTCCTGATTAACATTAATTCAGTAATAAGCTTTCGGCGGAGAGGTTTGCTTAGAACTGTCGGTTAAGATGATCAATGAGTATGCAATTGGTCAAAATAGACAGAGCTGAAATGTTATGCTAAACATGAACTTCCTAGGTCGTTACGATTCAAATGATGTCATGTATATACGCACACATTGTACGAAGTAAGGCACCCAGGCGTGCGAAGTGAAGAGGTTTTGTTCTCACTGTAACAACACAACGGTCCACAACTCTCCTCTGAGCACTTTCAGTGAGGAACCATTTCGGGGGGAGGAAGGATGGTAGGAGGGTGTGAGTCCCGGAGGGAAAGCGAAGGTGGGTAGGGGCTACGGGAGGTGGAAAAGGAAAGGGCGGAAAGTGGCAGTTTTTAAAGACCTAGAAAGGTGGGAAGCAAGAGAAATAGGGGACAATTATAAGGCATTACTAAGTACCAAGCAATTGAATATAAGTTAAAGGGAAGAAGCCAAGAAAAGGGGGGGGCAGGAGGCTAGGAACTCCCCGTCCCCACCCCAACCCCCAATAATCATAAGCCAGTTCCAATTATTGAGTACGAGTTTCTAGAGAGAAATGTTTGCAAGATCTCAGTGGTTTGTCTTTTGGCGCGTTTTTGGCGGTCCCATTGTTATCAAGCCGACTACTTACCACGGAGACAATTGAGGAGATAAGAGAAACAGGAAGGATCCAAAATTCACCTCATCGCATTAAGGAAGGAAATGAAAGGCTCTGGGGATCATTTTACGTTTCTGGGAAACTGCCCACCTACCCTTCCCCTAAACCAACATTAACACTTACTTCTTACTTAGGACAAAATGTTGGCTTAGGGGAGGGGTAGGTGGGCAGTTGCACAGAAACGTAAAACGCCGCTGTGATATGGGAAAACAATAAAAGACCCTCGTATGTCGAACAGAAACAATGTCTAAATTTTGTAATGGTACTTGCTTACATCAATGTACAGTTCACTTAATTAATTTGCGATTTCTTAGTGGTGTTGACTACACTTAAACTTTTTTTAAAAGTTGTGTCACGAAATTTATCAAAATTCAAACGGTGGGAAACGCCGCCAAATTGAGTGAAACATAAAAATAACTACTCCAAACGTGAAAAATGAAAGCCCGCTAGAAATATCAGAAATATCTCAGCAAATACGAAACGAGGCACGGCTGGAAAAACTTGAAAGACTTGAAGGCAAATAGAATCCGATTGCATTTGTGGTGTTTGAAAACTTGTTAGGTTAAAAACAGATTTTCAAAGTTTCACTGTGCGTAGTTGTTTGTAACGTTTGCTTGGGAGACACATTTGTTTGACACGAAGTTTAAGTGATTTTGTACTTCACGAGTACCGGTAATTTCTCAAGTTTAACAGCCAATTTTAGTTTAATAGCCAAGTTAAGGACGCGTAAATGGCATTATACCAAACTGAACAAGACAGCCTTGACACACGTGTAGCTTTGCCGCTATTGACATAAGTTCGCCTTTTTTCTATGGGAGAAAGGGGGAGGTGTGCTTTGATTTTGGTTCTATACGCACTGGATACGCAGACAAAAATTTCTCGCAAAGGTTACTGTGCAACTGTCTATTATAACGCTGTGATTAAAACTCGTTTTTCTGTGTTTGCATAAAGGTCATGTTGATGTTTTCAACTCTCGGACAGCTTAATGCACGGTTAATAGGCTTTAAGAGACTGGGCGGCTAAAGATTTGCGATATTGTTTGCTATTATTTAATAACATTCCCAGCTAACAGCCACATTTAAGCTCTGAGCAGAAGCTATGAAAACTGGTTGACAGCTAGTTTTCACCTTTTGATCCAAAAGAAAGTGTACGTATTGTTGCAAACAAGTTGAACGTCTGTACACAAACCGCGAGACAGTCGAAAATCGGGGTTCTCGTAATGAGTCAAGAAAAGACCAGGTATCACAAGACATGAGGGTCAGTGTTGTCATATGACGTCATGGATTAAACCGATTTCATTCAATGCGCCACTTGCAGATGACCCATACTGCGCCTTATTTGCGCCGCAAAATTTTGCATAAGCATTGTTTTCAATTTCTCTTGGGACGACTATATTACCCAGGAGAAATGAGAAACAAAGGTTATGAAAAATTCTGGGTTGGAAATAAACTGCATTATGGGAGAAGTGCAAGTGGCGAATGCGAAAAAGTCTGCAGAGGCTTTTTAGCAAATGAGTAAAATAAGTGTCTGAATATCTTTTATATATACGCATGTACGTCAAGTAGTATCTCTAATTTCTATTGGAAGTTTAAAAGGAATTTTCCAAGTCACATAATATTCATTTTAATGATTGTTAGTACACTTTTACGTCCATTAAGTTATATAGAGCGCGAATAAGAAATACTTTTCGTAGTAGGTACTTGACTTTTCTTCCTGTTATAGTTTTCCTATGTTACTAATTTACCTTGTACTATATTTCAGACAGTTGTTGTTGTTAGGATCAGCTAACATGTGGTTTGAAATGAACGACTGCATGGTTACCGACATCTTTTAGAACAGGTTTCAATGAGGGAATCGACTGTCAGCCCAACGAAAAAAGATTCCAAAAATCAGCCTCGATTGTGAACAATGTTCTTCACATTCTTTGTGCATGGGTATTCCTTTCACCTCCTGCAATCGGAATTCATTTATGTCGGCTCAGGCTATTTTATGTATTGCTTCACAATCTCAAAACGATGCTTGGTGGTACGTAAAATGTGACTCGTCTGACGTAAACTTTCATAACAGCTATAATTGTAAACTGTGAGTGACGCATAGTAGAGAATGAGGGCCACTGATATTGAAGTAATTATACGGATACGTACATAAACTGTAATGACACAAATTAACGATGGTGAACTTGGTAGTTATCGTGAATAAAATGTTTCAGTTGAGGTAATATTCTAGAAATAATCTAGAAAACTGGATTGAAAGATAGGTGCTGAATCTTGGTCTTTGCAATTATTCCGAAGACAATACTCACTGAAACAACTTGATCATCAAGTCAGTTCTAGAAAAGGGTATATGAGCATGTATATCTAGCCGGATTTTTGACAACGTTATCGCCAAATGGACCTTTTCCGTCCAACAATTATTAATTTTGGCCAAAAAGTACCTCCAAACTAATATAAAAACTAAGAGTTCAACCATTGGTTTTTTCTAAGTCCTTTTCTTCTCCTCGCTCTTTCTTTTTCTCCTTTCCTTTTCCTTCGTTACTGTGATTTTGGAGCTTATCGGGCTTAACAAAACCTGCCTTTTGACGCTTTTTCACAAAAATGACTGCAAATTTCGTTAGGTTGGTTTTCAAAACGTCGGTTAGATACACACAGTACATACGTTGTACTTGTCAACATGAGCGAACGTACCGACGTGTATAGAATAATTATACTAATGAGCTGTGGCGTGATAAAACAATAAAAAAAGTCAAATATGGCGCGAATCCCTAGTTCTGTAATTGACTTAAAAAGTGAAAAGGACTGAAACGAACTGACTAAAGAAATTAAGCATTGATTCCAAAGTACTGCTCATCAACATGCCAACTAGTCGTGAGTTTGCAATATATCTGATAGCCTTTAACACTAATAGAAACTGTCGTAAACTGTAGTGAATGCGGATTTATGAAAAAGGAAATGTTCTGTATGTAAAAGAGGTGAATGGCAAATGCGATCCTTTTGTAAATCTTATAAACTTAAACAGTTAAACTTAAATTAACAATCAGTTAACCCGGACTGACAGTGCTGTGAAGCAAGGCCTTTACAATAAACATCCATTCATCAATTTATTAAGCCTGAGCTAGAGAACACAGCACTTACTAGTTCTTGACAAACTTTATGATAATGAACAAGTGAAATAAATAAATCAAACTCATTAACGTGCTCCACAGTATATTCGTGATCAGCTGTGTATGACTTAATGGAGCTACGGGAGGTGGGAGAAGAAAGGGCCGAAAGAGGCAGTTTTTAAAGACCTAACAAGGTGGGAAGTAAGAGAAATAGGGGAAAATTATAAGGCATTACTAAGTACTAAGCAATTGAATAAAAGCTAAAGGGAAGAAGCCAAGAAAAGGGGGGACAGGAGGCTAGGAACTCCCCCCCCCCCCCCAACCCCCAATCATCATAAGCCAGTTCCAATTATTAAGTACGAGTTTCTAGAGGGAAATGTTTGCAAGATCTCAGTGGTTTGTCTTTTGGCACGTTTTTGGCGGTCCTATTGTCATTAAGCCGACAGGCTTACCACGGAGGCAATTGACGAGATAAGAGAAACAGGAAGGATCCAAAATTCACCTCATCGCATTAAGAAAGGAAATGAAAGGCTCTGGGGATCATTTTACGTTTCTGGGAAACTGCCCACATACCCTTCCCCTAAACCAACACTAACACTTAGTTCTTACTTAGGACAAAATGTTGGCTTAGGGGAGGGGTAGGTGGGCAGTTGCACAGAAACGTAAAATGCGGCTGTGATATGGGAAAACAATAAAAGACCCTCGTATGTCGGACAGAAACAATGTCTCAATTTTGTAATGGTACTTGCTTACATGAATGTACAGTTCACTTAATTAATTTGCGATTTCTTAGTGGGTTTAGACTACACTTAAACTTTTTTTAAAAGCTGTGTCACGAAATTTATCAAAATTCAAACGGTGGGAAACGCCGCCAAATTGAGTGAAACATAAAAATAACTACTCCAAACATGAAAAATGAAAGCCCGCTACAAATATCAGAAATGTCTCAGCAAATACGAAACGAGGCACGGCTGGAAAAACTTGAAAGACTTGAAGGCAAATAGAATCCGATTGCATTTGTGGTGTTTGAAAACTTGTTAGGTTAAAAACAGGTTTTCAAAGTTTCACTGTGCGTAGTTGTTTGTAACGTTTGCTTGGGAGACACATTTGTTTGACACGAAGCTTAAGTGATTTTGTACTTCACGAGTACCTGTAATTTCTCAAGTTTAATAGCCAATTTTAGTTTAATAGCCAAGTTAAGGACGCGTAAATGGCATTATACGAAACTGAACAAGACAGCCTTGACACACGTGTACCTTTGCCGCTATGGACATAAGTTCGCCTTTTTTCTATGGGACAATGGGGGAGGTGTGCTTTGATCTTGGTTCTATACGCACTGGATACGCAGACAAAAATTTCTCGCAAAGGTTACTGTGCAATTGTCTATTATAACGCTGTGATTAAAACTCGTTTTTCTGTGTTTGCATAAAGGTCATGTTGATGTTTTCAACTCTCGGACAGCTTAATGCACGGTTAATAGGCTTTAAGAGACTGGGCGGCTAAAGATTTGCGATATTGTTTGCTATTATTTAATAACATTCCCAGCTAACAGCCACATTTAAGCTCTGAGCAGATGCTATGAAAACTGGTTGACAGCTAATTTTCATCTTTTGGTCCAAAAGAAAGTGTACGTATTGCTGCAAACAAGTTGAACGTATGTACACAAACCGCGAGATAGTCGAAAATCGGGGCTCTCGTAATGAGTCAAGAAAAGACCAGGTATCACAAGACATGACGGTCAGTGACGTCATATGACGTCATGGATTAAACCGTTTTCATTCAGTGCGCCACTTGCAGATGACCCATACTGCGCCTTATTTGCGCCGCAAAATTTTGCATAAGCATTGTTTTCAATTTCTCTTGGGACGGCTGTAATACCCAGGAGAAATGAAAAACAAAAGTTATGCAAAATTTTGGGGTGTATGGGAGACGTGCAAGTGGCGAATGAGAGAAAGTCTACAGAGGCTTCTTACTAAACGACCAAAATAAGTGTTTGAATATCTCTTATATATACGCATGTACATCAAGTGGTATCTCTAATTTCTATTGGAAGTTTAAAAGGAATTTTCCAAGTCACATAATATTCATTTTAATGATTGTTAGTACACTTTTACGTCCATTACGTTATATAGTCAGAGCGCGAATAAGAAATACTTTTCGTAGTAGGTACTTGAATTTTCTTCCTGTTATAGTTTTGCTATATTACTAATTTACCTTGTACTATATATCAGACAGTTGTTGTTGTTAGGATCAGCTAACATGTGGTTTGAAATGAATGACTGCATGGTAACCGGCATCGCTTTTTGCACAGTTTCACTGAGGGACTCGACTGTCAGCCCAACGAAAAAAGATTCCAAAAATCAGCCTCGATTGTGAACAATATTCTTCACATTCTTTGTGCATGGGTATTCCTTTCACCTACTGCAATCGGAATTCATTTATGTCGGCTCAGGCTATTTATGTATTACTTCACAATCTCAAAACGATGCTTGGTGGTACGTAACTGATGTGACTCGTCTGACGTAAACTTTCATAACAGCTATAATTGTAAACTGTGAGTGACGCATAGTAGAGAATGAGGGCCACTGATATTGAAGTAATTATACGGGTACGTACATGAACTGTAATGACACAAATTAACGATGGTGATCCTTGTTAGTTATCGTGAATAAAATGTTTTAGTTAAGTAATAATCTAGAAATAATCTAGAAAAATCAGGATTGATAGATATGTGCTGAATCTTGGTATTTGCAATTAACAACGACAATACTCATTGAAACAACTTAAACATCAAGTCAGTTCTAGAGCAGGGTATATGAGCATGTGTATCTAGCCGGATATTTGAAAACGTTATCGCCAAATAGACCTTTTCCGTCCAACAGTTTTTTATGTTGGCCAAAAACTATCTCCAAAGTAGCCACTATAAAAGCCAAGAGTGCAACCATTGCTTTTTTTCTTCTCCTCCTTTCCTTTTCTTCGCTGTTTCTTTTTCTCCTTTTTTTTCCTTCGTTACGGTGATTTTGGAGCTTATCGGTCTAAAAAAAACCTGTCTTTTGACGCTTTTTCACAAAAATGACTGCAAATTTCGTTAGGTTGGTTTTCAAAACGTCGGTTGATACACACAGTATATACGTTGTACCTGTCAACAGAGGAGAACGCACCGACGTGTATAGAATAATTATACTAATGAGCTGTGGCGGGATACAACAATAAAAAAAGTCAAATATGGCGCGGATCCCTAGTTCTGTAATTAACTTAAAAAGTGAAAAGGACCGAAACGAACTGACTAAAGAAATTAAGCATTGATTCCAAAGTACTGCTCATCAACATGCCAACTAGTCGTGAGTTTGCAATATACCTGATAGCTGTTAACACTAATAGAAACTGTCGTAAACAGTAGTGAATACGGATTTATGAAAAAGGAAATGTTCTGTATGTAAAAGAGGTGAATGGCAAATGCGATCCTTTTGTAAATGTTATAAACTTAAACAGATAAACTTACATTAACAATCAGTTAACCCGGACTGACAGTACTGTGAAGCAAGGCCTCTGCAATAAACATCCATTCATCACTTCATTAATCCCGAGCTAAAGAACACAGCACTTACGAGTTCTTGAACTTCATGATAATGAACTAGTAAAATAAATAAATTAAACTCATAAACGTGCTCCACAGTATATTCGTGATCAGCTGTGCGTGACAAGCGAACTGTACTATTTTGATTATGATTAAAAAAGTAATTTTTGGCAGTTCTAAAATATAACCGTCTCGAGGGAAGAAGACACTTCTCTGCCGCGCGCGGGCAAACATTTTCTTCTGCTTTCTTCAGAGAAAAGGAAATGTGTGCCTTTTAGCTTTTTTGAACTCCGTTACATCGGACCTGAGGGCAATCTTAGGGCTCAGGTCTTCACCTCGATCATAGCCCCTTGAAATTCGTTTTAAGATTTTCAGCTTCAGCTTTGCCAAATGTGACACTTTAATAATTTTCTTTGTTTCTTTTTAGCAACGAAGGCATTGACTTATGATCTTCTCCCTAAAGGGAGTGACTTTTCTGTGGAATGCTTACAATAGTATTGTGGCTAGTGAGTTTTTTCCTATTAGGAATGTAAGCATTCATTTATTCATTTTGCGGCTACAGCGCAATTGACGTCAAAATGAGCGAGCTTTGGGGAAAACTACTCACGTTGAACAAATCACCAGGAGTATTACTTCAATTGTTCAACAGTGAAAATTTATTTAGAATCCGCTCCACGGCGCTGGCCGGGTATTGGATCAGGCGGTATTAGATAAAGAGGCGACATTGACGGGAAATCAAAGTCATAGTGCTAAGGGTCTGTCATTTACAATAAATGATCTCTAAAAAAGGAAGTTACAAAAAAACTTCTTAAGACAATTAAGTAGACAATTAAAGATAGTTAACGTTGATTTCAACTACGGTTCTCGCGTCCCCCATTTCTAATTGAGATGCATTTGCGCAATCATTCTCCACTGAGAGTTGGGCACATGAAAAGATGCAAAAGACTGAAAACTTGATTTTTTTTCTGTGAGCTCCCCTTTTGAAAAGTGATGAAGAAGACACGATTGTCAAATGCTGTGTTTAATTTCACACAACAGCTTCATATTTATGGGTCGCAATTGGTAAATTTTTGGGAGAATTTATTTACCTTGCGGTAGAAATCTGTCATCGGTGGACATTGCTAAGTGCGACCCCGAGTTTTCAAGTTAGAAAAAACTTTGAAAATCGGCAAAAACATCAAAGACGCCGTAGTGCTTGGGTGGGGCAGGCAGATTTTGGAAAACTCGAGCTAAATAATAGGAATCACAGCGGTAACTGTCAGCGCCTTGTGATGAACGTGATCCATTTGAAACACGATCAATTTAAAATAAACTCGGTCGAATTTTCAGACCTTCGCGAAGAGGCTTCCACTCGGCTATCCTTCGCCATTTCAAGTTTTTTTCGAAAACTCTCTACAGGCAAGGACTTCACTCGCTTATAAACCTTCGCTATTTTAAGGTTTTTACGGGAACTAGCTCTATTGAAGGCGAACCAGTTCCCGTCTACACAAGCAAACACTTCACAGGTTTGTTATTCTCCAAGCCAAATGTACTATTCGCATCCAAGAACTTTCTGGTCTTTTTTATCTGTCCCATCCTCCTGAAACTGGGAATGGAGGAAAAAGATCCTTCGACAAAGGTTTGGACGAAGAAGAGAAAAATGTTTTCTGGTATCTGGCGTTCTTAAGTTCTCAATGTGTCAAAGCAAAAACTATTAACTCCCACTAATGCGACCCTCCTCGGTTGGACTTAAAGTTTTCTTTTCCGGTTGCGGTTTCGAATTTTTGTGGTTTTTTAGCCGGCAAAGATGAAAACTTTTCCCAAGTGCGACCCATGCGGTATTTCTTTCCTCGCCAACTCGGCTGCCAGGAGCTTTAACGTCGTCACAGAGTGTCTCAGTGCCGGCTTAATTTATAGACTAAATAGATCTTAAATATCCGTAAATAGAACTCAATAAGACTTTACGTAAGTGGTTCAATTTAAACTGAGATATGAGCGAAGTCATAAGCTCCAAGTAGGTTTGATATTATGAGCAAATGAGCACTGATTGTGAAAAAATCGCACGTGGATACTAGAACTCCGGAAACGATGCCCCCTATTGAATGAACTGTAAAAACCGCCTTGTTTATAGAGTGATTTTCAAAATCTTTTATATTACCGCAAATGATACTTTGACATCGAAATTAATCGTGTGCTCAATGGGATATATTAAATGAACAAAAATCTTTAACTCCATTACAATAAAACAATATACAGTATGTATACTTACTCTGGCTATAAGATGTTTTATTGAAGAATTTACTTCAACAATCAAATTGTCGATACCCGAAGAGATCATGATATTGTGATCTCTCACGATCGATACAGAATATTTTAATTTTAAATCTAAAAAAGTTCGATGTTTGATTTCCCTTTTTACGCTAAACAGTACATTGCTTTGACTAATCTTTAGAATAAATCAAATAGACTTTTCTAGTTTCGTAGGAACGCTGGACTTATTTTCCTATAAAACAAACTCTGCCAGTTCTTATTTGTTTTTTGCGTCAAGTACGCACAAGTTTTGAACTTCAAAACAAAATACTTAAACTTGCTGAGGCGTTAAGCTTGTAATCCAGCTATTAAATGATTACAGTCTTTTGGCAAACCTTTGGGAGAATTTGTTTACCTTGCGGTAGAAATCTGTCATCGGTGGACATTGAAGGGCGACCCCGAGTTTTCAAGTTAGAAACAGAGGAGGAGCGAATAGTATCCCATGATGCATTTTTCCAGAGGCATTACGCAATATCGCAGTCATGGCAGATTCCATCGTGAAATAAGGTCGTTTTCTCGTCGCCTTTTTTCTCATTTGTGTTCCAGTAAAAGTAAGAAAATTGCATTATTTTGTTATTTGACATGACTTCTCCGATTTGCAATAGCTTAAGAGCGAAATTACAACATAGAAACATTTATTTTCATTGTTTCACTTAGTCTTCTTATCACAAAGTGTTCAGTGACCCACAACAAGGTCATGAATATTAACGATTTTTTGGATTATATGTTGAAGTCTTCCAAATGTGGACCTCACGCCGGCAAATTGAGGTCCTGAATATTGTACAGGCTAAGAAGTACCCAGAAGTACCCACATTTTGAAGACTTTTTTATCGAGCAAAGATGGCGGAAATTTCGTATCTTTTATCACATTTCAACGCCATGTGTGATAATATATGTGTTGTATGTGTAAAGCCTGCTGAAGGCTACATCTGTTGGGCGCTTTCAAGAACACTTTATGCCGAAGCAATCACTTTGTATTTTCATAGTGGTTATTTTTAAAAGGAATTTGACTATAATTATTTTAATTAGAACAAGGAGCGGTAAATATTACCGTGTGTTTCAGTGTGATAGGAACCCAGACAAAGGTGCCACGCAGCATGCAAGCGGTACAACGAGGTACAACGCTAAACAAGCCTGCTCAGAAATTGAAAAAAATATATATCAGAAACTTTAATTATTCAAAAGAACAGATCAGTATTCTGGTCAGGAAATTTCCTTGAAGATTGCGTGAGTCAGTACCGGGTAGATTCAGAGGATTGTTTGTCGCATCGATAGGTTAAATTTTATTTGTAACTGCAGTTGTAAATTGAGCTCCTTTGAGCGCGATGCTGAAATAAATCCTCCTTTAGCAATTACCTTCACAGCGTAGCGGCTGTTTTGTTGGAGCCACTTTTTAGATCAGTCATGGTTTCGTTTCTCCTGGTGAACCTTTCAGTTGCCAAGTCTCATACTTTGTGTTTGTAGTTGCGACCGAGCGCACAAGTAGTTCTCGACAGACCAGTGAAACACATGTAACCCTTCAAAGTAACGTTGAAATTCTTCTTTAAAGCACAATGAATATCTGCTAACTCAATATTCTCAAAAGCAGAAGCTGCTGAACCGAAACATGTTTGGAAACCATACACATCGAGCACTACGATGTTCATTACGCGCGTGCTGAAGAGTAGTGATCATGATATGTCACGTACGCAGTGATAATATAACATGAAACAAGGTGCATCATGGGATACTATTCGCTCCTCCTCTGAGTTAGAAAAAACTTTGAAAATCGGCAAAAACATCAAAGACGCCGTAGTGCTTGGGTGGGGCAGGCAGATTTTGGAAAACTCGAGCTAAATAATAGGAATCACAGCGGTAACTGTCAGCGCCTTGTGATGAACGTGATCCATTTGAAACACGATCAATTTAAAATAAACGCGGTCGAATTTTCAGACCTTTGCGAAGAGGCTTCTACTCGGCTATCCTTCGCCATTTCAAGTTTTTTTCGAAAACTCTCTACAGGCAAGGACTTCACTCGCTTATAAACCTTCGCTATTTTAAGGTTTTTACGGGAACTAGCTCTATTGAAGGCGAACCAGTTCCCGTCTACACAAGCAAACACTTCACAGGTTTGTTATTCTCCTAGACAAATGCACTATTCGCATCCAAGAACTTTCTGGTCTTCTTTATCTGTCCAATCCTCCTGAAACTGGGAATGGAGGAAAAAGATCCTTCGACAAAGGTTTGGACGAAGAAGAGAAAAATGTTTTCTGGTATCTGGCGTTCTTAAGTTCTCAATGTGTCAAAGCAAAAACTATTAACTCCCACTAATGCGACCCTCCTCGGTTGGACTAAAAGTTTTCTTTTCCGGTTGCGGTTTCGAATTTTTGTGGTTTTTTAGCCGGCAAAGATGAAAACTTTTCCCAAGTGCGACCCATGCTTGAAAAACACCGACATTACGCATATACGGATATTTTCCAACCAAAAATCTGATTATTTGACTGGGCGGGGATTAATGTACAATGTAAGACAAAGTCAAGGGATCGAGCTTTTAAAGGCTAAGGTCTCTTGTCAACAGTTGTGTTAAGCGAATTTTGGCCGGAACTCCTACGCTCCTATGAGTCTATTCATCCTTTGTAACAATGAAATGACCACACCACGAGCGGCTTATAAAAAATGCCTTGAACTATTTGCCAATGAATGCGACTGAAAAAAACATGTAATAGGTAGGTATAATGGAACAACTGTCTGCGGAATTTGGGGAATTATAATTTGCTCAGAGACAAATCAAAGAAACGATATGTGAATAGAAACTTCTGCCAAATTTCAAAGTGGAGCTGGGTTGTGATAAAAGGCACCATCGTTGTAGGTGGATCGATCTTTTTCGAGGCTAGTGACCAAATGCGGAGGGTAAATTTTCTCTGGGGAATATATCGGCCCCAGTAGACTTTATATACATCGCCAATTCCACTTTATGAGCAGTTAAACGTTTTCCGCGTCTATTCATAGTAGTGATACCAAACGAAGTATTTACCTATAACGGTCATCCAGTTAAGCAACTTCATAACAAGACCGCGCCGGCTTCAGACAAATACAAACTCGCAAACTTCTCGAGACTCTTTTGCAAGGCGGATCGTGAAAATGAAGCATTGGTCAACAGCTTTAGTCATTGTGATCGTTATTGGGGCTTCTATACTGAAAGGAATCAACGCGCGTAAGCAAAAAGAAGAGCAACGCGGAATTCAGAAAAATGATGTTCTACAGAGGCAACAAAGATCGAGAAGGGGCCTTGATGAACAAAGCGAAACGCTGTCAAACTTGGAGAGAGCTTCCACGGTACCGTTCAAATTGTTTTCTGTAAGTTTAAACGATTCAACCGAAGATCTTGTCGACTTCAACGAAGAAATACTCTGGAAAAATGGTTCTCACTTTTCAACAAGAATACCGCTTCCAGATATTGATCTTCAGAGCGAAATCAACGAATCCCAATTACAGCACGTGGTAGAAAGAGTCACAGTATATGATTCTAAAAAATCCTTCCCTAAAAAGAGCTCAAGCTTAAACTCAGTCTCATCTTCTAAACACCACCAGTTCTGGAAGCATCGCACTAAACGGCTTATTTTCAAGCCGGATAATCGTACAAGGTTGAACGCTTCAACGCAAGCGCAGAAGTTTCCATTTTCGTCTTCGGTTAAGATCTCATCAGGGTGTTCAGGCTCGCTCATATCTTCCACACACGTGTTAACTTCAGCACATTGCCTTCACGACGGAAGGCAGTTGCTCACGCCTATCTCCAATTTGAAAGTTGGTTTTCTGCAAAGTAATGGCCACCTGCGATGGATTAGGGTCAGAAACGTCAAGTTCCCTGAAAGGTGGCATCTACAACCCAACTCACCAAGCTTCGATTATGCAGTAATTACATTGCGGAGAGCTCACAGACGACCCTTTTTCAAGCTGGGAGTGATCGAAACTTCCAGGCAGCTGAAGCCATCGATACATTTTGCCAGTTTTCCGGGCGACAAAAAGCCTAATTCACTGTGGTACAGCCACTGCAAATCTCAAGTGGTTTCCAGTTTGCTCATTTGCAGATGCGACGCAACCACTGGTAGTTCCGGCGCCGGAACTTACGTCACAACTACCCTAAAAGGAAGACATCAAGTGCTGGTCGGAATTCTTTCGAGTTCCGGTCGAGTCACACTGCCCGACGGCCGAAAAAAGCTGTTTAATCTGATCACCAGGTTAACACATTTCAAGGCGAGGCAGATTTGTCGGTGGATTGGTTCGCGTACTAATTGCACTGGAACATTGAGAAATGTCCCTCGACTTCGATCACCATGATCTTAAAGGAAATGTACTGTGGCACGAACATTTTTCCCAGGTAAACGAATAAACGTTCTGCTCAAGAAGAAAAAAGCCCCAGACGTACTGTAGAGTAATTTTTTATCCTCTAAAAGAGTTTGATTGAATTAAATGCAAAATTGATTGACTTAAATGCAAAATAGACCGAAAATAATGTTAATTTTTTTTAACGCGATATCAAAAGCGATTTAAGATTGATTTTTGGTGGGAATCACTTTAATTATTTTTACTCATTGTTGACTATTTTCGCGCACGTTCGCAGGTTAATCGTGCATAAACACTTAGAGAAAAGGTTTTATGAACGGTGGGCGCGCTCGATTTGTTGTTTTTTATCACATTACCACAGGTACCCTATGGTTTCATTTGTGCAGATAATTTGATGCGTACTGATATTGAGAAAACTTTAAAGTTACCGTTATGATATGAAACCTTGCTTAGATGGATAGAAAAACGGTTTCGAAATTTTACTTAAGTATCTAGGAAGTAAAGAAAACAAATAAAAAAGACTTTAATTTCACCAGCCGTATGGATAAATGATATTTTTTCACCTCTTACCTGCGCCTACAAATCTAAACCCTATGGAGACCTCTTTTAGTTTAGGACACCCTGCGAATATGTTACTCTTTACGCAAGTCCGGCTTATAAAAGGAGCGTTATCTTTTACCCGGCGAGCAAACTGTTCAAAAGCTTTCCCGGTTCAGGTATTTACACTAGTCCGCTTAAAGTGGGAGCGCAACGGTAAATAGTTTTGACCATCTTCTGATCAGGTCAAAAACTTGTGCACTTTACCATTCAAAAAGTTACGCGGTTCCGTATGTCCCGTGTGAACGAATAAGGGGGGGGGGGGGGAAGGCGGAACTGTGCAAGTTTTTGTCCGTTCAAAAATTTGTCCAGACCCGCCTTAACGGGGTTGTAATCTAACAACGAATGGCGAGCATGTTAAGACAGGATTCTGAAGGAAAGAGTCAGTAAAACATCTGGTCTCATCAAGTTGTCAGAAAAGCCAGCGGGCAAGAATTATACCAACAGTAAAAAAAAAAACTTAATCATGATACCCGGCAGCTTTGCATTCACTTAAGGACGGATGGGATAAAAAGCAATGTCACGTGGTTTCTCAGGGGGCAAACAAGTGAAAAACTAAAGTACCATCGCCAAATTACGGGCGGAAGTGATCATTGTTACTTCTTTTGATGCAGTAGCGGCCGTAGATGTCCTTGCAGTAAACAATTATGACGCAAATCGTGTCAAAACTTGCACACATGTCCAGTGCTGGCCACAAGATCCATACTTTCTTTTTTCATCCTTAGTTCCACACTTCTCAGAGGTGTGGAAGTGTGGAAAAGTCTGAGAAAGTAAGGATATTGTCGCACTTTTCCCACAGGCACTAACCCCTTGTCATTCTTTACTTAGTTCCATGCTTCTCAGAGGTGTGGAAGTGTGGAAAAGTCTGACAAAGTAAGGATATTGTCGCACTTTCCCCCAGTCATGAACCCTTTGTCATTCTTTACTTAGTTCCACACTTCTCAGAGGTATGGAAGTGTGGAAAAGTCCGACAAAGAAAGGATAATGTCACACTTTTCCCCAGTCATGAACCCTAGGTCGTTCTTTACTTAGTTCCACACTTCTCAGAGGTGTGGAAGTGTGGAAAAGTCTGACAAAGTAAGGATATTGTCGTACTTTTCCCCCTGTTAAGAACCCCTTGTCATTCTTTACTTAGTTCTACACTTCTCAGAGGTGTGGAAGTGTGGAAAAGTCTGACAAAGTCAGGATAATGTCACACTTTTCCCCTAGTCATATGAACCCTTTGTCATTCTTTACTTAGTTCTACACTTCTCAGAGGTGTGGAAGTGTGGAAAAGTCTGACAAAGTAAGGATATTGTCGCACTTTTCCCCCTGTTAAGAACCCCTTGTCATTCTTTACTTAGTTCTACACTTCTCAGAGGTCTGGAAGTGTGGAAAAGTCTGACAAAGTAAGGATATTGTCGCACTTTTCATCCTGTTAAGAACCCCTTGTCATTCTTTACTTAGTTCTACACTTCTCAGAGGTGTGGAAGTGTAGAAAAGTCTGACAAAGTCAGGATAATGTCACACTTTTCCCCTGGTCATATGAAACCACTGTCATTCTTTACTTAGTTCTACACTTCCCAGAGGTGTAGAAGTGTGGAAAAGTCTGACAAAGTAAGGATATTGTCGCACTTTTCCCCCTGTTAAGAACCCCTTGTCATTCTTTACTTAGTTCTACACTTCTCAGAGGTGTGGAAGTGTGGAAAAGTCTGACAAAGTCAGGATAATGTCACACTTTTCCCCGGTCATATGAAACCACTGTCATTCTTTACTTAGTTCTACACTTCCCAGAGGTGTGGAAGTGTGGAAAAGTCTGACAAAGTAAGGATATTGTCGCACTTTTCCCCCTGTTAAGAACCCCTTGTCATTCTTTACTTAGTTCTACACTTCTCAGAGGTGTGGAAGTGTGGAAAAGTCTGACAAAGTCAGGATAATGTCACACTTTTCCCCTGGTCGTACGAAACCACTGTCATTCTTTACTTAGTTCTACACTTCTCAGAGGTGTGGAAGTGTGGAAAAGTCTGACAAAGTAAGGATATTGTCGCACTTTTCCCCTGGTCATACGAAACCACTGTCATTCTTTACTTAGTTCTACACTTCTCAGAGGTGTGGAAGTATGAAATAGTCTGACAGAGTCAGGATATTGTCGCACTTTCCCCCCAGTCACGAATCCCTTGACATTCTTTCCTTAGTTACACTCCTATGTATGAAAAGAGAATAAAGCGCAGTGGGAGTATTTGTTGGTTTTATTCCTGCAGCTCGTTTTACATCTTTTTAAATGCTATTTTAAGTTTAGACAACAATTCTATGACTAGAAGATATTAGCCTTGTTTCACTGCCATCTGTTTGAATACCCGACCATAAAACAAGCCTACGTTTTCTCTGTCACGAAGTCCCCGTCAGTCCTTTATCTTCGTTTATTTATTTATTTATTTTTCAACGGAAGCCTCAACAACGTCATCTCATCTATGGATTTTTATGTTTGAATATTTTTATCTTAATGAGCCATATGTCAGACGTCTTACTCTGGGGTTTTCTCCTTCCTATGGATCTATTCGGCTGACTAGAATGTCGTACCCAATTCAAACCCTTTGGGTATAAAACGTTTTGTTTTAGGAATTTCTATATTATCATTTAAATGTGAATGTCACGTTATAATGCAAATACAATACACAAAGAATCTTAACCCCGGGAGCTTTCAATTGGGTACAACAGTCAGGTCTCTTAAGATCGTGACAACGCTAAAAATAGGCAGTAAAGAATGCAGAGTATGTGCGTTCTATCTTCCTCGCTTCAAGATCAACTTGATAAAGTTTATAAATGCTCAAATCAATTGTTATTGTTCTATTCCTTCATCAGGTTCATGACCTAAATTGGTCTAAAAATATACAGCATTCTGTATAAAGTAATAATTGTGACTTATCGGCCTAGAGTAGCTACCTGCAGATCTCTCTGTGGAAAGGGGGGATCACTGTTTAGGTGCGTGTTATAGGGTCGGGAATATTTATGTTATCTCTACTGCACGTGACAATACTAAAATATTTGCATGGTCCACCTTTCTCTTCGTCTTTAGAGAGTCACCCTTAGGTGAATTCTTTTTCGAGGTTTCTTGGCCTCGAGCCGCTCGCCTCCGAGGGTGGTGTTGCTTCTTCTTCATAATTTATATTCAGCATTTACACAACCTTAGAGAAGAGGAAAAACTGCGAAACAGTGGATATATGGCGTAATCTAACAATTATCAAAGTTGAACCCGTACTGATAAAGAAGAAAGCTTGGTTGGAGATCGGATTTCTTAACTTTAAGTTTCTTTCAACAGCTGGCATTGAAACAATAGTTATATCTGCTATTCAAAATAAAAACAGTTCTTAAGGAAACATGTAAAAAACCATACAGAAATAAAACCAAGTGCTCATAAAGCGCACTGAGCTTCTCGTGACTCAGGAAAAGTGCAACATTAAACTCAACTTGTCAGACTATTCTACCCTTCCACACCTCCGAGAAGTGTAGAACTAAGTAAAGAATGACAGTGGGGTTCTTAACATGGGGAAAAGTGCGACAGTATCCTTACTTTGTCAGACTATTCCACACTTCCACACCTCCGAGAAGTGTGGAACAAGGTAAAGAATGACAAGGGGTTCATGACTGGGGGAAAAGTGCGGCAGTATCCTTAGTTTGTCACACTATTCCACACTTCCACACCTCTGGGAAGTGTAGAACTAAGTAAAGAATGACAAGGGGTTCTTAAAATGGGGAAAAGTGCGACAATATCCTTACTTTGTCAGACTATTCCACACTTCCACACCTCTAAGAAGTGTGGAACAAGGTAAAGAATGACAAGGGGTTCATGACTAGGGGAAAAGTGCGGCAGTATCCTTAGTTTGTCACACTATTCCACACTTCCACACCTCTGGGAAGTGTAGAACTAAGTAAAGAATGACAAGGGGTTCTTAACAGGGGAAAAAGTGCGACAATGTCCTTACTTTGTCAGACTTTTCCACACTTCCAGACCTCTGAGAAGTGTAGAACTAAGTAAATAATGACAGTGGTTTCGTACGACCAGGGAAAAAGTGTGACATTATCCTGACTTTGTCAAACTTTTCCACAGTTCCACACCTCTGAGAAGTGTAGAACTAAGTAAAGAATGACAAGGGGTTCTTAACAGGGGGAAAAGTACGACAATATCCTTACTTTGTCAGACTTTTCCACACCTCCAGACCTCTGAGAAGTGTGGAACTAAGTAAAGAATGACAAGGGGTTCTTAACAGGGGGAAAAGTGCGAAAATATCCTTACTTTGTCAGACTTTTCCACTCTTCCAGACCTCTGGGAAGTGTGGAACTAAGTAAAGAATGACAAGGGGTTCTTAACAGGGGGAAAAGTGCGAAAATATCCTTACTTTGTCAGACTTTTCCACACTTCCACACCTCTGGGAAGTGTAGAACTAAGTAAAGAATGACAAAGGGTTCATGACTGGGGGAAAGTGAGACAATATCCTTACTTTGTCGGACTTTTCCACACTTCCACACCTCTGGGAAGTGTAGAACTAAGTAAAGAATGACAAAGGGTTCATGACCGGGGGAAAAGTGCGACAATATCCTTACTTTGTCGGACTTTTCCACACTTCCACACCTCTGGGAAGTGTAGAACTAAGTAAAGAATGACAAAGGGTTCATGACTGGGGGAAAGTGAGACAATATCCTTACTTTGTCGGACTTTTCCACACTTCCACACCTCTGGGAAGTGTAGAACTAAGTAAAGAATGACAAAGGGTTCATGACTGGGGGAAAAGTGCGACAATATCCTTACTTTGTCGGACTTTTCCACACTTCCACACCTCTGGGAAGTGTAGAACTAAGTAAAGAATGACAAAGGGTTCATGACCGGGGGAAAAGTGCGACAATATCCTTACTTTGTCGGACTTTTCCACACTTCCACACCTCTGAAAAGTGTAGAACTAAGTAAAGAATGACAAAGGGTTCATGACTGGGGGAAAGTGAGACAATATCCTTACTTTGTCGGACTTTTCCACACTTCCACACCTCTGGGAAGTGTAGAACTAAGTAAAGAATGACAAAGGGTTCATGACTGGGGGAAAAGTGCGACAATATCCTTACTTTGTCGGACTTTTCCACACTTCCACACCTCTGGGAAGTGTAGAACTAAGTAAAGAATGACAAAGGGTTCATGACTGGGGGAAAGTGAGACAATATCCTTACTTTGTCGGACTTTTCCACACTTCCACACCTCTGGGAAGTGTGGAACTAAGTAAGAAGTGAAGAAACTCTGGATTTCATGGCCAGGGCTGGACATGGCTTGAACCGTACATTTTGCTTGACCACTAAATCGTCCTCTTGGTTTGGTAGAACAAACAAAATCGAGCACGATTACTCAAATTTTATCACTTGTTCGCCCCCTGAAAATTACCTTTTTTTCCCATTAGAGCCAAAGCAACAACAAGGGAGTCAGTTTCAACGTTAGCACTCTCTATCACCAGTGACATTCCTGAAAACAATTTCTGCAGTTTAAAAAACTAATACAAAAGAAATTCACGGGAAAAAAAATAATAACGACAGCACCCGCCTGGAGACTTCCTCAACGTCTTCGTTTCTCTCTAAACGGTATTCCACGTGAGTTTTCTCTCTCCCTGTTGGCGAGATACTGCCGAGCCGAGCCAGTGGTGCACCAATACTGACCCGACTGGAAATACTCCGGGAGAAGTGAAGTACATATACGTGGCAAAACACAAATTCTGTCACTTATGGGAGTAAATCTTCATAGTAGAGCAAGAGACGAGTGCACCCCCTCCTGAAAAAAATCCTGGATCCGTCCCTGAATATTTACGCATGTACGTCAAGTGGTATCTCCAATTTCTATTGGAAGTTTAAAAGGAATTTTCCAAGTCACATAATATTCATTTTAATGATTGTTAAGTACACTTTTACGTCCATTAAGTTATACAGAGCGCGAATAAGAAATGGTTTTCGTAGTAGGTACTTGAATTTTCTTCCTATTATAGTTTTCCTATATTACTAATTTACCTTGTACTATATTTCAGATAGTTTTTGTTGTTAGGGTCAGCTAACAGTGGTTTGAAATGAATGACTGCCAACTAGTCGTGAGTTTGCAATATACCTGATAGCTCGATTTAACACTAATAGAAACTGTCGTAAACAGTAGTGAATGAGGATTTATGAAAAAGGGGAAGTGGTCTGTTTGTAAAAGAGTTGAATGGCAAATGCGATCCTTTTGTAAACCTTATAAACTTAAACAGTTAAACTTAAATTAACAATCAGTTAACC
This sequence comes from Porites lutea, assembly GCF_958299795.1. Classification (NCBI taxonomy): domain Eukaryota; kingdom Metazoa; phylum Cnidaria; class Anthozoa; order Scleractinia; family Poritidae; genus Porites; species Porites lutea. Next base: position 33,945,033 of record NC_133202.1, read on the forward strand.
CGGACTGACAGTACTGTGAAGCAAGGCCTTTGCAATAAGCATCCATTCCGCGTCACTTCATTAATCCCGAGCTAGAGAACACAACACTTACGAGTTCTTGACAAACTTCATGATAATGAACAAGTGAAATAAATAAATCAAACCCATCAATGTGCTCCACAGTATATTCGTGATCAGCTTTGTATGACTTAATGGAGCTACGGGAGGTGGGAGAAGAAAGGGCCGAAAGAGGCAGTTTTTAAAGACCTAAAAAGGTGGAAAGCAAGATAAACAGGGGAAAATTATAAGGCATTACTAAGTACTAAGCAATTGAATAAAAGCTAAAGGGAAGAAGCCAAGAAAAGGGGGGACAGGAGGCTAGGAACTCCCCGTCCCCACCCCAACCCCCAATCATCATAAGCCAGTTCCAATTATTAAGTACGAGTTTCTAGAGAGAAATGTTTGCAAGATCTCAGTGGTTTGTCTTTTGGCACGTTTTTGGCGGTCCTATTGTCATTAAGCCGACAGGCTTACCACGGAGACAATTGACGAGATAAGAGAGACAGGAAGGATCCAAAATCCTTGAAAGGCTGTGGGGATCATTTAACGTTTCTGGGAAACTGCCCACCTACCCTTCCCTTAAACAACATTAACACTTAGCTCTTACTTAGGACAAAATGTTGGCTTAGGGGAGGGGTAGGTGGGCAGTTGCACAGAAACGTAAAATGCGGCTGTGATATGGGAAAACAATAAAACACCGTCGTACGTCGGACAGAAACAATGTCTCAATTTTGCAATGGTACTTGCTTACATGAATGCACGGTTCACTTAATTAATTTGCGATTTCTTAGTGGTGTTGACTACACTTAAACTTTTTTAAAAAGCTGTGTAACGAAATTTATCAAAATTCAAACGGTGGGAAACGCCGCCAAATTGAGTGAAACATAAAAATAACTACTCCAAACATGAAAAATGAAAGCCCGCTATATATATAAATATCAGAAATGTCTCAGCAAATACGAAACGAGGCACGGCTGGAAAAACTTGAAAGACTTGAAGGCAAATAGAATCCGATTGCATTTGTGGTGTTTGAAAACTTGTTAGGTTAAAAACAGGTTTTCAAAGTTTCACTGTGCGTAGTTGTTTGTAACGTTTGCTTGGGAGACATTTTTGTTTGACACGAAGCCTTAGTGATTTTGTACTTCACGAGTACCGGTAATTTCTCAAGTTTAATAGCCAATTTTAGTTTAATAGCCAAGTTAAGGACGCGTAAATGGCATTATACCAAACTGAACAAGACAGCCTTGACACACGTGTAGCTTTGCCGCTATTGACATAAGTTCGCCTTTTTTCTATGGGACAAAGGGGCAGGTGTGCTTTGATTTTGGTTCTATGCGCACTGGATACGTAGACAAAAATTTCTCGCAAAGGTCACTAGTTTTGTGTATAACAACGCTGTGATTAAAACTCGTTTTTCTGTGTTTGCATTAAGGTCATGTTGATGTTTTCAACTCTCGGACAGCTTAATGCACGGTTAATAGGCTTTAAGAGACCAGGCGGCTTAAGATTTCCGATATTGTTTGTTATTATTTAATAAGTTTCCAAGCTAACAGTCACATTTAAGCTCTGAGCAGAAGCTATGAAAACTGGTTAACAGCTAATTTTCACCTTTTGGTCCAAAAGAAAGTGTACGCATTGTTGCAAACAAGTTGAACGTATGTACACAAACCGCGAGATAGTTGAAAATCAGGGTTCTCGTAATGAGTCAAGAAAAGACCAGGTATCACAAGACATGACGGTCAGTGACGTCATATGACGTCATGGATTAAACCGATTTCATTCAATACGCCACTTGCACATGACCCATAATGCACCTCTTTTGCGCCACAAGATTTTGCATAAGCATTGTTTTCAATTTCTCTTGGAACGGCTTTGATACCCAGGAGAAATGAAAAACAAAGGTTATGAAAAATTCTGGGTTGGAAATAAACTGCATTATGGGAGAAGTGCTAGTGGCGAATGCGAGAAAGTCTGCAGAGGCTTCTTACTAAACGACCAAAATAAGTGTTTGAATATCTCTTATATATACGCATGTACATCAAGTGGTATCTCTAATTTCTATTGGAAGTTTAAAAGGAATTTTCCAAGTCACATAATATTCATTTTAATGATTGTTAGTACACTTTTAAGTCCATTAAGTTATATAGAGCGCGAATAAGAAATACTTTTCGTAGTAGGCACTTGCCTTTTCTTCCTGTTATAGTTTTGCTATATTACTAATTTACCTTGTACTATATTTCAGACAGTTGTTGTTGTTAGGGTCAGCTAACAGTGGTTTGAAATGAACGACTGCATGGTAACCGGCATCTTTTAGAACAGTTTCAGTGAGGGACTCGACTGTCAGCCCAACGAAAAAAGATTCCAAAAATCAGCCTCGATTGTGAACAATATTCTTCACATTCTTTGTGCATGAGTATTCCTTTCACCTCCTGCAATCGGAATTCATTTATGTCGGCTCAGGCTATTTTATGTATTACTTCACAATCTCAAAACGATGCTTGGTGGTACGTACAATGTGACTCGTCTGACGTAAACTTTCATAACAGCTATAATTGTAAACTGTGAGTGACGCATAGTAGAGAATGAGGGCCACTGATATTGAAGTAATTATACGGGTACGTACATGAACTGTAATGCCACAAATTAACGATGGTGAACTTGGTAGTTATCGTGAATAAAATGTTTCAGTTGAGGTAATATTCTAGAAATAATCTAGAAAAATCAGGATTGAAAGATATGTGCGGAACCTTGGTCTTTGCAATTATTCCGAAGACAAAACTCATTGAAACAACTTGATCATCAAGTCAGTTCTAGAGCAGGGTATATGAGCATGTATATCTAGCCGGATTTTTGACAACGTTGTCGCCAAATGAACCTTTTCCGTTCAACAGTTATTTATTTTGGCCAAAAAGTATCTCCAAAGTAATATAAAAACTAAGAGTTCAACCATTGGTTTTTTCTAAGTCCTTTTCTTCTCCTCGCTCCTTCTTTTTCTCCTTTCCTTTTCCTTCGTTACTGTGATTTTGGAGCTTATCGGGCTTAACAAAACCTGCCTTTTGACGCTTTTTCACAAAAATGACTGCAAATTTCGTTAAATTGGTTTTCAAAACGTCGGTCAGATACATAGTATATACGTTGTACTTGTCAACAGAGGCGAACGCACCGACGTGTATAGAATAATTACACTAATGAGCTGTGGCGGGATAAAACAATAAAAAAAAGTGAAATATGGCGTGGATCCCTAGTTCTGTAATTAACTTAAAAAGTGAAAAGGACCGAAACGAACTGACTAAAGAAATTAAGCATTGATTCCAAAGTACTGCTCATCAACATGCCAACTAGTCGTGAGTTGGCAATATACCTGATAGCTCTTAACACTAATAGAAACTGTCGTAAACAGTAGTGAATGCGGATTTATGAAAAAGGGGAAGTGTTCTGTATGTAAAAGAGGTGAATGGCAAATGCGATCCTTTTGTAAATCTTATAAACTTAAACAGTTAAACTTAAATTAACAATCAGTTAACCCGGACTGACAGTGCTGTGAAGCAAGGCCTTTGCATTGCAATAAACATCCATTCATCAATTTATTAAGCCTGAGCTAGAGAACACAGCACTTACGAGTTCTTGACAAACTCCATGATAATGAACAAGTGAAATAAATAAATCAAACTCATAAACGTGCTCCACAGTATATTCGTGATCAGCTGTGTATGACTTAATGGAGCTACGGGAGGTGGGAGAAGAAAGGGTGGAAAGAGGCAGTTTTTAAAGACCTAAAAAGGTGGGAAGCAAGAGAAATAGGGGAAAATTATAAGGCATTACTAAGTACTAAGCAATTGAATAAAAGTTAAAGGGAAGAAGCCAAGAAAAGGGGGGGCAGGAGGCTAGGAACTCCCCCCCCCAACCCCCAATCGTCATAAGCCAGTTACAATTATTGAGTACGAGTTTCTAGAGAGAAATGTTTGCAAGATCTCAGTGGTTTGTCTTTTGGCACGTTTTTGGCGGTCCTATTGTCATTAAGCCGACAGGCTTACCACGGAGACAATTGACGAGATAAGAGAAACAGGAAGGATCCAAGATTTACCTCATCGCATTAAGGAAGGAAATGAAAGGCTCTGAGGATCATTTTACGTTTCTGGGAAACTGCCCACCTACCCCTCCCCTAAACCAATATTAACACTTAGTTCTTACTTAGGACAAAATGTTGGCTTAGGGGAGGGGTAGGTGGGCAGTTTCACAGAAACGTAAAATGCGGCTGTGATATGGGAAAACAATAAAAGACCGTCGTATGTCGGACAGAAACAATGTCTCAATTTTGTAATGGTACTTGCTTATATGAATGTACAGTTCACTTAATTAATTTGCGATTTCTTAGTGGTGTTGACTACACTTAAACTTTTTTTTAAAAGCTGTGTCACGAAATTTATCAAAATTCAAACGGTGGGAAACGCCACCAAATTGAGTGAAACATAAAAATAACTACTCCAAACATGAAAAATGAAAGCCCGCTACAAATATCAGAAATGTCTCAGCAAATACGAAACGAGGCACGGCTGGAAAAACTTGAAAGACTTGAAGGCAAATAGAATCCGATTGCATTTGTGGTGTTTGAAAACTTGTTAGGTTAAAAACAGGTTTTCAAAGTTTCACTGTGCGTAGTTGTTTGTAACGTTTGCTTGGGAGACACATTTGTTTGACACGAAGCTTAAGTGATTTTGTACTTCACGAGTACCGGTAATTTCTCAAGTTTAACAGCCAATTTTAGTTTAATAGCCAAGTTAAGGACGCGTAAATGGCATTATACCAAACTGAACAAGACAGCCTTGACACACGTGTAGCTTTGCCGCTATTGACATAAGTTCGCCTTTTTTCTATGGGACAAAGGGGGAGGTGTGCTTTGATTTTGGTTCTATACGCACTGGATACGCAGACAAAAATTTCTCGCAAAGGTTACTGTGCAATTGTGTATTATAACGCTGTGATAAAGACTCGTTTTTCTGTGTTTGCATAAAGGTCATGTTGATGTTTTCAACTCTCGGACAGCTTAATGCACGGTTAATTGGCTTTAAGAGACTGGGCGGGTAAAGATTTGCGATATTGTTTGCTACTATTTAATAACATTCCCAGCTAACAGCCACATTTAAGCTCTGAGCAGAAGTTATGAAAACTGGTTGACAGCTAATTTTTACCTTTTGATCCAAAAGAAAGTGTACGTATTGTTGCAAACAAGTTGAACGTCTGTACGCAAACCGCGAGACAGTCGAAAATCGGGGTTCTCGTAATGAGTCAAGAAAAGACCAGGTATCACAAGACATGACGGTCAGTGACGTCATATGACGTCATGAATTAAACCGATTTCATTCAATGTGCCACTTGCAGATGACCCATACTGCGCCTTATTTGCGCCGCAAAATTTTGCATAAGCATTGATTTCAATTTCTCTTGGGACGGCTGTATAACCCAGGAGAAATGAGAAACAAAGGTTATGAAAAATTCTGGGTTGGAAATAAACTGCATTATGGGAGAAGTAGTGCAAGTGGCGAATGGGAGAAAGTCTGCAGAGGCTTTTTAGCAAATGAGTAAAATAAGTGTCTGAATATCTTTTATATATATTTATATATATGCAAGTAGTCTCTCTAATTTCTATTGGAAGTTTAAAAGGGATTTTCCAAGTCACATAATATTTATTTTAATGATTGTTGGTACACTTTTACGTCCATTAAGTTATATAGAGCGCGAATAAGAAATACTTTTCGTAGTAGGTACTTGACTTTTCTTCCTGTTATAGTTTTCCTATATTACTAATTTACCTTGTACTATATTTCAGACAGTTTTTGTTGTTAGGATCAGCTAACAGTGGTTTGAAATGAACGACTGCATGGTAACCGGCATCTTTTAGAACAGTTTCACTGAGGGACTCGACTGTCAGCCCAACGAAAAGAGATTCCAAAAATCAGCCTCGATTGTGAACAATATTCTTCACATTCTTTGTGCATGGGTATTCCTTTCACCTACTGCAATTTATGTATTACTTCACAATCTCAAAACGATGCTTGGTGGTACGTAAAATGTGACTCGTCTGACGTAAACTATCATAACAGCTATAATTGTAAACTGTGAGTGACGCATAGTAGAGAATGAGGGCCACTAATATTGAAGTAATTATACGAGTACGTACATGAACTGTAATGACACAAATTAACGATGGTGATCCTTGTTGGTTATCGTGAATAAAATGTTTTAGTTGAAGTAATAATCTAGAAATAATCTAGAAAAATCAGGATTGAAAGATATGTGCTGAATCTTGGTCTTTGCAATTAACAACGACAATACTCATTGAAACAACTTAATCATCAAGTCAGTTCTAGAGCAGGGTACATAAGCATGTATATCTAGCCGGATTTTTGAAAACGTTGTCGCCAAATAAACCTTTTCCGTCCAACAGTTTTTTTATTTTGGCCAAAAAGTATCTCCAAAGTAGCCACTATAAAAGCCAAGAGTGCAACCATTGCTTTTTTTTCTTCTCCTCCTTTCCTTTTCTTCGCTGTTTCTTTTTCTCCTTTCTTTTTCCTTCGTTACCGTGGTTTTGGAGCTTACCAGGCTAAACAAAACCTGCCTTTGACGCTTTTTCACAAAAATGACTCCAAATTTCGTTAGGTTGGTTTTCAAAACGTCGGTAAGAAACACACAGTACATACGTTGTACTTGTCAACATGGGCGAACGTACCGACGTATATAGAATAATTATACTAATGAGCTGTGGCGCGGTTAAACAATGAAAAAACTCAAATATGGCGCGGATCCCTAGTTCTGTAATTAACTTAAAAAGTGAAAAGGACCGAAACGAACTGACTAAAGAAATTAAGCATTGATTCCAAAGTACTGCTCATCAACATGCCAACTAGTCGTGAGTTTGCAATATACCTGATAGCTCTTATAACACTAATAGAAACTGTCGTAAACAGTAGTGAACGCGGATTTATGAAAAAGGAAATGTTCTGTATGTAAAAGAGGTGAATGGCAAATGCGATCCTTTTGTAAATCTTATAAACTTAAACAGTCAAACTTAAATTAACAATCAGTTAACCCGGACTGACAGTACTGTGAAGCAAGGCCTTTACAATAAACATCCATTCATCGATTCATTAATCCCGAGCTAGAGAACACAGCACTTACGAGTTCTTGACAAACTTCATGACAATGAACTAGTAAAATAAATAAATTAAACTCATAAACGTGCTCCACAGTATATTCGTGATCAGCTGTGCATGACAAGCGAACTGTACTATTTTGATTATGATTAAAAAAGTAATTTTTGGCATTTCTAAAATATAACCGTCTCGAGGGAAGAAGACACTTCTCTGCCGCGCGCGAGCAAACATTTTCTTCTGCTTTCTTCAGAGAAAAGGAAATGTGTGCCTTTTAGCCTTTTTGAACTCCCTTACATCGGACCTGTATGGCAATCTTAGGGCTCAGGTCCTCGATCATAGCCCCTTGAAATTCGTTTTAAGATTTTCAGCTTCAGCTTTGCCGAATGTGACACTTCAATAACTTTCTTTGTTTCTTTTTAGCAACGAAGGCATTGACTTATGATCTTCTCCCTAAAGGGAGTGACAATTCAGTGGAATGCTTACAATAGTATTGTGGCTAGTGAGTTTTTTCCTATTAGGAATGTAAGTATTCATTTATTCATTTTACGGCTACAGCGCAATTGACGTCAAAATGAGCGAGCTTTGGGGAGAACTACTCATGTTGAACAAATCACAAGGAGTATTACTTCAATTGTTTAACAGTGAAAATTTCTTTAGAATCCGCTCCACGGCGCTGGCCGTGTATTGGATCAGGCGGTATTAGATAAAGCGGCGACATTGACGGGAAATCAAAGTTAATAGTGCTAAGGGTCTGTCATTTACAATAAATGATTGCTAAAAAAAGGAAGTTACAAAAAAACTTCTTAAGACAATTAAGTAGACAATTAAAGATAGTTAACGTTGATTTCAACTACGGTTCTCGCGTCCCCCATTTCTAACTGAGATGCATTTGCGCAATCATTCTCCGCTGAGAGTTGGGCACGTAAAAAGATGCAAAAGACTGAAAACTTGATTTTTTTTCTGTGAGCTCACCTCTTGAAAAGCGATGAAGAAGGCACGATTGTCAAATGCTGTGTTTAATTTCACACAACGGCTTCATATTTATATATTTCTTTCCTCGCCAACTCGGCTGCCAGGAGCTCTAGTGTCGTCACAGAGTGTCTCAGTGCCGGCTTAATTTATAGACTAAATAGATCTTAAATATCCGTAAATAGAACTTAATAAGACTTTACCTAAGGGGTTCAATTTAAACTGAGATATGAGCAAAGTCATAAGCTCCAAATAGGTTTGATATTATGAGCAAATGAGCACTGATTGTGAAAAAATCGCACGTGGATACTAGAACTCCGGAAACGATGCCCCCTATTGAATGAACTGTAAAAACCGCCTTGTTTATAGAGTGATTTTCAAAATCTTTTATATTACCGCAAATGATCCTTTGACATCGAAATTAATCGTGTGCTCAATAGGATATATTAAATGAACACAAATCTTTAACTCCATTACAATAAAACAATATATACTTACTCTGTCTATAAGATGTTTTATTGAAGAATTTACTTCAACAATCAAATTGTCGATACCCGAAGAGATCATAATATTGTGATCTCTCACGATCGATACAGAATATTTTAATTTTAAATCTAAAAAAGTTCGATGTTTAATTTCCCGTTTTACGCTAAACACTACATTGCTTTGACTAATCCTTAGAACAAATTAAATAGACCTTTCTAGTTTCGTAGGAACGCTGGACTTATTTTCCCATAAAACAAACTCTGCCAGTTCTTTTTTTTTTTTTTTGCGTCAAGTACGCACAAGTTTTGAACTTCAAAACAAAATACTTAAACTTGCTGAGGCGTTAAGCTTGTAAATCCAGTTATTAAACGATTATAGTCTTGTCTCAGCAAAGTAGTTGAAAAACACCGACATTACGCATATACGGATATTTTCCAACCAAAAATCTGATTATTTGACTGGGCGGGGATTAGTGTACAATGTAAGACAAAGTCAAGGGATCGAGCTTTTAAAGGCTAAGGTCTCTTGTCAACAGTTGTGTTAAGCGAATTTTGGCCGGAACTCCTACGCTCCTATGAGTCTATTCATCCTTTGTAACAATGAAATGACCACACCACGAGCGGCTTATAAAAAATGCCTTGAACTATTTGCCAATGAAGGCGACTGAAAAAAACATGTAATAGGTAGGTACAATGGAACAACTGTCTGCGGAATTTGGGGAATTATAATTTGCTAAGAGACAAATCAAAGAAACGATATGTGAATAGAAACTTCTGTCAAATTTCAAAGTGGAGCTGGGCTGTGATAAAAGGCACTATCGTTGTAGGTGGGTCGATCTTTTTCGAGGCTAGTGACCAACTGCGGAGGGTAAATTTTCTCTGGGGAATATATCGGCCCCAGTAGACTTTATATGCATCGCCAATTTCACTTTATGAGCAGTTAAACGTTTTCCGCGTCTATTCATAGTAGCGATACCAAACGAAGTATTTATAACGGTCATCCAGTTAAGCAACTTCATAACAAGACCGCGCCGGCTTCAGACAAATACAAACCCGCAAACTTCTCGAGATCGTTCAAGCATCAAGCATCTACCTGTAACTCTTTTGCAAGGCGGATCGTGAAAATGAAGCATTGGTCAACAGCTTTAGTCATTGTGATCGTTATTGGGGCTTCTATACTGAAAGGAATCAACGCGCGTAAGCAAAAAGAAGAGGAACGCGGAATTCAGAAAAATGATGTTCTACAGAGGCAAGAAAGATCGAGAAGGGGCCTTGATGAACATAGCGAAACGCTGTCAAACTTAGAAAGAGCTTCCACGGTACCGTTCAAATTGTTTTCTGTAAGTTTAAACGATTCAACCGAAGATCTTGTCGACTTCAACGAAGAAATACTCTGGAAAAATGGTTCTCACTTTTCAACAAGAATCCCGCTTCCAGATATTGATCTTCAGAGCGAAATCAACGAATCCCAATTAGAGCACGTGGTAGAAAGAGTCACAGTATATGATTCTAAAAACTCCTACCCTAAACAGAGCTCAAGCTTAAACTCAGTCTCATCTTCTAAACACCACCAGTTCTGGAAGCGTCGCACTAAACGGCTTATTTTCAAGCCGGATAATCGTATAAGGGTGAACGCTTCAACGCAAGCGCAGAAGTTTCCATTTTCGTCTTCGGTTAAGATCTCATCAGGGTGTTCAGGCTCGCTCATATCTTCCACACACGTGTTGACTTCAGCACATTGCCTTCACGACGGAAGGCAGTTGCTCACGCCTATCTCCAATTTGAAAGTTGGTTTTCTGCGACGTAATGGCCACCTGCGATGGATTGGGGTCAGAAACGTCAAGTTCCCTGAAAGGTGGCATCTACAACCCAACTCACCAAGCTTCGATTATGCAGTAATTACATTGCGGAGAGCTCACAGACGACCCTTTTTCAAGCTGGGAGTGATCGAAACCTCCAAGCAACTGAAGCCATCGATACATTTTGCCAGTTTTCCGGGCGACAAAAAGCCTAATTCACTGTGGTACAGCCACTGCAAATCTCAACTGGTTTCCAGTTTGCTCATTTGTAGATGCGACGCAACCACTGGTAGTTCCGGCGCCGGAACTTACGTCACAACTACCCTAAAAGGAAGACATCGATTGCTGGTCGGAATTCTTTCGGGTTACAGTCGAGTCACACTGCCCGACGGCCGAAAAAAGCTGTTTAATCTGATCACCAGGTTAACACATTTCAAGGCCAGGCAGATTTGTCGGTGGATTGGTTCGCGTACAAATTGCACTGGAACATCGAGAAATGTCGCTCGACTTCGATCACCATGATCCTGAAGGAAATGTACTGTGGCACGAACATTTTCCCGAGGTAAACGAATAAACGTTCTGTTAAAGAAGGAAAAAGCGCCAGAAGTACTGTAGAGTAATTTTTTTACCCTCTAAAAGAGTTTGATTGAATTAAATGCAAAATTGATTGACTTAAATGCAAAATAGGCCGAAAATAATGTTAATTTTTCTTAACGTGATATCAAAAGCGATTTAAGATTGATTTTTGGTGAGATCACTTTAATTATTCTTACTCATTGTTGACTATGATTTTCGCTCACGTTCGCAGGTTAATCGTCCATAGACACTTAGAGAAAAGGTTTTATGAACGGTGGGCGCGCTCGATTTGTTATTTTTTATCACATTACCACAGGTACCCTATAGTTTCGTTTGTGCAGATAATTCGATGCGTATTGTTATTGAGAAAACTTTAAAGTTATCGTTATGATATAAAACCTTGCTTAGATGGATAGAAAAACGGTTTCGAAATTTTACTTAAGTATATCTAGGAGGTAAAGAAAACAAATAAAAAAAACCCCAAATCAGTCTAGCATTTTTACCAGCCGTATGGATAAATGATATGTTTTCACCTCTCACCTGTGTCTACAAATTTAAACCCTATATATGGAGACCTTTTTCAGTTTAAGAAACCTTGCGAATATGTTACTGTTTACGCAAGTCTAGACTACGAGTAGTCCCCCATTTTTCCTCAGGGATAGTAGAGCGAGCGAAACGCGAGCGCGCGTGAAAATCACCCCACGCGAGAGATTTTCACGCGCGCTCGCGTTTCGCTCGCTGTACTATCCCTGAGGGAAAATGGGGGACTACTCGTAGTCTAACGCGAGTCCGGCTTATAAAAGGAGCGTAATCTTTTACCCGGCGCGCAAACTGTTCAAAAGCTTTCCCGGTTCAGGTGTTTACACTAGTCCGCTTAAAGTGGGAGCGCAACGGTAAAAAGTTTTGACCATCTTCTGATCAGGTCAAAAACTTGCGCACTTTACCATTCAAAAAGTTACGCGGTTCCGCAGGTCCCGTGTGAACTCATGGGGGGAGGGAGAAAGGCGGAACTGTGCAAGTTTTTGTCCGTTCAAAAATTTGTCCAGACCCGCCTAAACGGGGTTGTAATCTAACAACGAATGGCGAGCACGTTAAGACAGGATTCTGAGGGAAAGAGTCAGTAAAACATCTGGTCTCATCAGGTTGTTAGAAAAGCCGGCGGGCAAGAATTATACCAACAGTAAAAAAAAACTTAATCATGATACCCGGCAGCTTTGCACTCACTTAAGGACGGATGGGATAAAAAGCAATGTCACGTGGTTTCTCAGGGGACAAACAAGTGAAAAAACTAAAGTACCATCGCCAAATTACGGGTGGAAGTGATCATTGTTACTTCTTTTGATGCAGTAGCGGCCATAGATGTCCTTGCAGTAGACAATAATTGCGCAAATCGTGTCAAAACTCGAACCGTTCATTTTGCTTGACCACTAAATCGTCGTCTTGGTTTGATAGAACAAACAAAATCGACCACGATTACTCAAATTTTATCACTTATTTTCCTCCTGAAAATTGCCTTTTTTCCCCACATAGCCAAAACAACAACAAGGGAGTCAGTTTCAACGTTAGCACTCTCTATCACAGTGACATTCCTGAAAACAATTTCTGCAGTTTAAAAAACTAATACAAAAGAAATACACGGGAAAAAAAAAAAATAACGACAGCACCCGCCTGGAGACTTCCTCAACGTCTTCGTTTCACTTTAAACGGCATTCCACGTGAGTTCTCTCTCTCCCTGTTGGCGAGATACTGCCGAGCCGAGCCAGTGGTGCACCAATACTGACCCGACTGGAAATACTCCGGGAGAAGTGAAGTACATATACACGGCAAAACACAAATTCTGTCACTTGTGGGAGCAAATCTTCGGTAGACTGTATTGAAAGAAATTTTTAAAACGATTTAATCTGATTACATTGACCTGAAAAAGAGCACATTAAGACAACAAGAGTTCTGAAATTGAATAAAAATAAGATGACACTACGCATTTTGATCGGTGATATTGATTTATATGACACTGGAGAAAAAAAAAACAGTGAACAACGTTTTCGTGCTGTTCTCCTCACCGGTCCGGCTGATGTCACTTGAACACTGACAATTCGCTGTTATCTTCTGATTATGTTTTACGTTTTAAATGAAACTTTGGCCAAGATATCAGTTCGCATTTCTCTTTTCCGTTCTCTTACTTGCTTTCATACATTTTGAAATCAGCTTACAGAAGGCGCATGCGCATTTCCCGGCCCCTCAAGGGACGGACATTAGAATAGCGCTAGCGATGGGGGAAAATTTCCAGTTCGGGTTCGAATCGAATGTATTTTTAATCTTCTGCATGATCTTCTTTTGACATATACTGCCCCAGTATCACTTCTAGGATTTCTTGACAGAATGTCAAATACCACTGTATAGGTTAAAGTCATACACCAAAACAACTAGTGTCTGTTGTGGTCCTTGGCTCCGACGAGAAAAGGGAGCTTTAGCAACGACGATGGCGACGGCAACCAGGACGTCAAAACAGCAATAGGATTATTACGCAAAACAACAACTTTGCACGTGCATCACACTTTTTTGTACATTTCTTTACCGTCCTTGCACGACTACGACGTGGAATTGCCTAATTGCAAGTTTTATGGAGGATGTAAACAAGAGACGATAAATATCTTTTTCTCTCTCTCAACTTGAGTGCGGTTCAAAAGAAATCAACTCCAGGGAAATTCGCCTACACTTGCCATTTTCAGCAAATTGGAATAAACGCAACGAAGATTGAAAACACGGGAGTTCATTTTAAAACTGACGTTTTCGCTGCCGTTGCCGTCGTCGATGCTAAAGCTCCCTAAAGACGTAAATAAGTACGGCTTATCTTAGAAAAGGAGTAGTGAGCTCAAATTTGTCCTGTAAGTTGCCGTGACATTTTACAAACTTGTGACTAACCGAAAACCTCTGAGCTTTGCCGAAAATCCTGCATCATAGAAAATGACCGCTCCGTTTGAAGGCCTGGCTGGTCCGGCCACTTTGGCCACTTTATAAGCCGGCATACAAACTGTCATTGAACTGTGCCCAAAAAGAAACCTTCCCAGCACCAACTGATCTAAATTCCTGTGTATTTTCTACAGGCATCATTTTAACTTCGAAAGCAAAGTGAGATTTCTGTGTAAAGAGCTATAGTTTGGTCTCATATGAAGAATTATTATTTTCGCTTCTGTGCGAATGTGTCTCGCAGTTACGACGGGACGGCAGCGAGATCGCCACTATTTTAAATGAATTCAATCAAAGTTTTAGAGAGAAAGAAAAATTTAATTTGTCGTCGCTTGTTTATGTCCTCAAGAAAAACTTCCCAACAGGAAATTTTATGTCTTTGTCGTGCAGCAACGGCAAAGAAATCTGACCGAAAAGCGTGCGTCATCATGCACGTGCAGCCGAGACGTGCAGTCCGTACGGCCGAGTAATTTTATGTTTTGCTTGTTAAAACCCATTGCTTGAATTTTTTGACTTTGCTAAGGGATGAACCATTTAAGCTCCCCAATAAAGCCAATCGGACGAATATAAGCTTTCTTTTTTATGGCCTTCTATATCAACTGCACTTTGTGAGTGCTACTTTATTTATTGCTACTGGGAAAGTCTCTGAAGTCTCGAGCAATACTTACTTGAACGCTGCATACGGATTTTCAGTATTATTTACCCCAGTCATTGAAAGTGCTTTTCTTAAAATGTGACTCAAAGTTGAAAGATCCTCACTTCAATTCATAAATCTTAACTTACTAAGAACTAAACAAAACGAAAACTGAACTTTCTGAGGCTCTCCCTTTTCAATCGGTATTTCAGTGGCTGGTTAACTTATCGTCCGGTGGCCGGACTAAGGACTTTGCACGCAAAACTTACTTTGACATACATTATCTATAACTTTGGTTTTAAAATTCAACCAGCCCACCGAGCTTTTTTTGCAAGTCGAAAAAACATTTCTTGTACTCCATGTACATCAAAAAGTAGCTTTCTTAACGCACTTAATCGCATATTCGTGAATTTAAAATAAATCTAAGTAATTTAAGGCGCTATAAAAAAGACACAAATATGAAATAACAGAACAAAATTCAGCTACGTTCGCGTTAACTTGATTTTCCAGCCTTTGCTAGCACCAGGAAAACCTCGAATAGAGCTTAAGAGGGTAAACAAATCAATAAACACTGGGAAGGTTTCGCTTGTATTGTAACCTTATTTTCTTCCCGAAAATTACATCACAAAGAAAAACCGGCCGGACTAAAGGACCACATACTGTACGTGTAACTTAAGGTCTCGGTAAAGGAAAACGACTCGTGCCCACAGAAAAAAATTCTAGTCGCGCGAGTATTTTCGCTACAAAGGCAAGTTAAACATTAAATTAAAGCTAAAAGACTAAATTACCTTATACACTATATTACCTTATAAAATAAGTTACAAAGGGAAATCGAAAAATTCCTCACACCCTTTTTTAGGTCTTTTATCTGTCAATCAGATGCAATAAAAAGGAAGTGAATATTTAACAACGCGAAAGGGCTGGAGCTTCAGCAGTAAACTCGATACCTCTGAGTTCGAGAGCAAAAAACTTAAGCGCCTTTTGAAATTCGATGAAATAAAATCTTTTATAAGGTAATTTAGTCTTTTAGCTTTAATTTGATATATAACTTGCCTTTGTAGCGAAAATACTCGCGCGACTAGAATTTTTTTCTGTGGGCACCTCGTTTTCCTTTACCGAGACCTTAAGTTGCGCCACATGCAGCCCAGGCGTAGTGTGTGTGGGGTGTGTGTATTTGCGAAGCGCTGTAAATTTGAGAATAATCGACAAATCCGCTCCAAATTGCTATCGACTAATTTTCAGGTAAAGTGTGCTCCTGCTTCTTGCTCGCTGGCTCCCCAAACCCACCGCATACTGGACGATAATCGCTCGCTCATCAACAAACACTTGACCTTTACGCTCCCCCATGACCCGCAAACGGGCAGGATTACTTCAAGCATAGCGACCGCGTCCTTTTAAGACCCAACGACGCGGACGGCAACAAGAACGTCAAAAAAACAATAGGCTTAATAAGCAAAACAACACCTTTCCACGTGCATCACACTTTTTTGTACATTTCTTTGCCCGCTTTGCACGACTACAACGTGAAAATGCCTAATTTCGCATTTTATGGAGTACGTAAACAACCAGCGACGAACTTTTCTTTCTCCTTCTGCACTTGGATATGGTCCCTAGGCATCCAACTCCAGGAGGGTTCTCCTACATTTGACAAGTGAGTGGGTAGGAATAATAGCGATAAAAACTGAAAGAACGCAAATTCCTTTTTTAAGCGACGTTCTAGTTGCCGTCGCGTCGTTAGATCTTAAAGTCCCTAATACTTCTTCTCGGTATCGAAATAGTCCAGTAGCCGTGGTCGGAAAATTGTCGTTTCGTTCAACCCACGGGTCCAGGCCACGGGTCAGAAAAGGTTTGATACAGGATTTTGCTAAAACAAGACCTCCTGATTATTGCCTAATAATTTGCAAGGTCGATTTGTTGTATAGGTTTCGAGTAAATAACGATTTTATTTCACGCACCTTACGGTCCAGTATGAAAACGAGGCTGGAGCCTGAATCACCATTTACCAATTAATCATAAATTTAACAAAATTTGTGATATAAAACCCCTTTTTAAAATCAAAACAGAAGAAATTCCAAATTTGTTTTTGCTGTAATGAAAAAAAGTCATTTAAGCGCGCGCGTGATGGCGCGTACTGTCCAATTACTTAGGCATGACGCGTACTGTCCTATTAAATTGTCCAATTAAGGCTGAGATCAGGGCAGTTGATAGCCAGTCAGATTTGAGAATTTTGTTATAGTTATGATAATAATAATAATAATAATAATAATAATAATAATAATAATAATAATAATAATAAGTAATACAAAATAAAATAAAATTACAACTGAAAAAACGCTTAAAAAGAAATGTTTCGATTTTTTGATTTGAAAGCGCCCAGCTCACAACAAGTGCGTAAACGGACTGGCATGGAATTCCATATCTTAGGAGCTGCGTGTGAAAAAGCTCTGTACCCATAGGTTTTAACGTTATATTTAGTTTGTACCAGGAACAACTTTGCAAGTTTGCAGAACGCAAAGTTGTTGTTGGTCTATAACGATCTAACAGTTCTTCCATATAAGGCGGTGCTACATCACTAAGTGATTTAAATGTAAGAAGTAAAAGTTTAAAATCAATTATTTCCGGAATAGGCAACCAATGAAGAGACCTTAAGATTGGGTGAAATATGTTCATGTTTCCTAGTGCCAGTCAAAAGACGTGCGGCAGAATTTTGCTCAAGCTGAAGTTTGTCAATATGATCCTGTCGAAGCACAGATAAGAGAGAGTTACAGTGAGTCCAGTTTTGACGTAATAAATGCATGTATTAAAATCTTGTAGTGAGTAAACGATACATATTTCCTAACAAGTTTTAGCGATATTGCGCAGATGGAAGAAGGCCGATTTGTAGACTGCTTTCACTTGTTTGTCCATTGATAGAAATTCATCGAACCAGACCCCTATGTTCTTTGCGGCATGTGAAGAATGTATCACGTCACGGCCAACTGTTATAGACTCCAGTGGAGGACGAGGATGATGGGAAGCGTTGAGCACAAGGAGTTCGGTCTTGTCATTGTTCAAGATCAACTTGTTTGATGTCATCCAGTTGGTAATATAACTGATGCATGACTGAACACGAGACAGTGTGTGCATCGGTTCTCCAGTAGCCCTTCATGGGATTAAATGAAAGGTATATCTGGGTGTCGTCAGGATAATAGTGAACGTTTCAGCCATGTTGTCTTATTATACTGATCCGCTGATTAAGTACCTTGGCGTGGTGGATTAGCTTGTGTGTTCCTATGACCCGGAGAGCTAAGCTGGCTGGAGCAAGTCTTCTGGCAGGTTTAACCATGCCAGACAGGTTGTAGGGTAGGATCCAGACGAAATCTTAATCAACTAGAGGAGTAAACCTCGATGACAAAAAATCCAGGAGTGGGCAGCAGCTCTTCTGTGGAACTGATGGGCAAATACCGGCAGACAGATATTATGGCTATTTGTGTTTTGATCGATGGCGGATGATGAGTGACACTGTTAAACACAACGGCATGGATCATCCATTTCTCATTAGTAGAAAACTGCGGTTACTAGTAGGAGTTGCGACCACTAGTACTGAATCGTACTTCCTCTTGGAAGTGTGTAAGCAATTGAAAAACAACATGAGTTCGAGTTCGCTCGAAATAGGCAAGCAAGCAAGTCTTATTATGTCTGCAAGGGGTGCGGTGTACATAGAGTATAAGATACCATCTAGCATCGAACCTTGGGGGACACCGCAGAGAAGGTTTCGAATGGTGGAGTGCTCATTTGCCACTTTTACAAATTGGCTGCGGTCTGTCAAGTAGGACGTTAACCAAGATAAGGCCTTTCCGGTGATTCCGAAGCGATGTTCAAGTCTACCAAGTAGTATGTCATGATCTACCGTGTCGAAAGCAGCGAAAAGATCCAGTAACACGAGCATGACGCAACTATTGTCGTCGATTGTGAGTAAAATGTCATTATGAATGCGAGTGAGAGCTGCTTCAGTGCTATGTCCCATTCGATAAACTGATTGAAACATCTCATGTAGATTGTTAATCGATCAAATGGGCTACATCGTAGACCCTTGTTGTGGAGATGAGCACTGCAGCTTGTTCTAAAAAAATTGGAGGACAATAAGCCGGTGATCCTTTACAGGCATAAATTTTGAGAGACTTTTGATCTAAAACATTGTAGAAATTCCGAGAACTGTTGCGGGGATCTAACGTAACTTACTAATAGTCTACCATATTTTGACTAAAATCGTCGTATGTCTCTCTCCAGATACCTAAAGACTCCACTTCTACTGAAATACGATCGGTCAAAAATTAGTTTTTGAAATTGAAAGGAAAGAAAAACAAACTACAAAACGAGAGAAGAAGAGAAACAAAATAACGACAGCACCCGCCTGGAGGGATTCTTTGTGACTTCGATTTATTCTTCTTCGTGTAAACTCGTATTCTCTGCAACTTGACTTGTAAACATATTCGATTCTCGTGGGGGTTGCCCCTCCGTGTTGGCATAGTCAATTGAGTGGAATGGTTATGAAACCCGTCAGACTCCTTTGTTATATGTTTTTGTGGACCTGAAAGTGAACAACGTTCAAAAGAATTCCTATCATTTTGATTGTATTGACCAATAAAAACGTTGCATTAATTTATTCCGTAACAATTTGCCAACAGAAAACAAAGGATTGTGCACTTTCAGGGTGCTTCCAACATAAACTGCAGCACTGTTGTTTTTATCATTGATGTTTGCCGCTTTTCATAACCAGTCTCCTCTAATAACTATGGTGTTGGCGGGATACTGCCGAGCCGAGCCAGCGGTGCACCAATACTGGCCCAACCAACACGTTATTGAGAATAGCGAGTTATATATATTGCTCTCAGTTAAGTTCCTTTCACTTGTGGGAGAGGATAAAGACGCAAGGACTCAGTCGGCTGAAATGTGGAAGGTTTTCAAAAGAGAACGAAAACTTGATCGAACCGAAGTGCTTTACGACCCAGAAAGATCTCTCATTGTGACCAAATTTCAAATCTTGAGTTATCATTATGTAATAAAAAATTTAAAGATGAACACCGACAAAAGCCGTCAACGTTATCGCTGTTGCTGTTTTCAGCCGTGTTTTCGCAACACTGATCATCGTTAAGTTCTCCGGCGGGTGTTACTTAAAGACAGAGAGATGTCGATGTCTGTTGAAATCTTAGGTTTTTGCTTTAAAAGGTGACCAAGCAATTCATTCATATTGACAACGAACTTACGAAAGCGCATGCGCATTACAGCTGCTTGCTACCAGTAACCCCTCTTTCGCCTGATGAGGAGTGACTTAGTTCGATTACCAGCTCAAAGACCGGACCCGGGAGACCGCGGAAATCGAGCCTAGGAGTGATTGTGTTCTTAGAATCGTCTTGTAATCGAAAGGTTATGACTTTCATACAAGCACGAAAGCCATACTGTTAACCTTAGGGCCGGGTCGCTTTTAGGCCCAGTTCAAACGTCGAACTTTACATTCGCCACTTTAGAAACGATAAGGGGACTGGTGCCAACATGCGTCACGTTATTGTTTTTTAGATCGTTACTGGGGACGCGCCGGTCGGCTATTGGCTAATTTTCCCTGTCCCAGAAGTCCTTGCGAAAGATAACTCGACCCAGCTTTCTTCTCAAACCTAATGCTAATGAGCTAAATCTATCAGTGTTCTCTCACTAGCATTTGGCTCGGCACGTGTGAGGTTTTCCTTCTGACCCGGGCTTTAGAGAGGTAGCACAATTCTTTCCTGTTCAATGTACTTCCTTTGTTTTCTTTTTATTAAATTAACAAATTAGAGAAAACTCGACAATCTTCCTAGTATGATTTCATTACTTTCAGCTGATATAAGGCTCATACATGTTCAAATTGGCTTTTACACACATACAATACCAGGCCTGCAATACTTGGGTCTAGTCTATATATTCGAGGAATGTAATATAAATAGTTCTAACTGCTGATATTAACATTACATAATTGTTTAAAATATGTCTGAGTTAAAGCTAAGTTGACATTTCAGTGTGATAATGATTTAAAGACGTAAACAAACTGAGTATTTACATTATTTAATACAGCATCATAGCATTTAAATCTTTCAATGTACGGCAGTTCTTATAAATACAAAACTTGTTCATCATTCGCTTCGACTGAAAGAAATTCAGTTGATTGAGCTCTGTAGTAGAATCAGCACAGTCTCCTATTTTTAAGATAAACGAGAGCGACAGGCCGTCACTTTCATTTCGTGTGAAGAAGTCTAAAGAACGAGCAAAATGAACTCATTATAGTACAACTAAATACCAACGGAACAAGGAACAACGAAGTAAACTCTGGTAGTTGTGATTGGGTGGATTCACTGCCGGGATAACGGTGGCATTGGCCTGTCGGGATTTTTAAAATCAATTTAACTGTTCATAGTCCCCTATTTTTCTGTAATATCGTCGAGAACGAGCGCTAACCGTCACTGGCAGCCGCTCTGTAATTGGTTTTAAAGGTACCGAGCGGGTGGGCGTTGGGGCTTACCATGATAATGGTGGGGAAAGGTTCCCTGTAAATTTCTCACTCCTCCCAAACTGTCCCCCGCACCTTAAGTAGATTAGATAGTCACCTTCAAGCTAGACACGGTCAAGATGGCCGCCAGTAATGGTAAGCGCTCGTTCTCGAAGATCGCATGGAAAAACAGGGGACTGTCAACAGTCTGAAAAAACAATGAAAAATTCGTAAGGGCTGATGATCCGGATAGTTACGCGTATCCACCGAAAATGACCTCACTGTAAAAATAGCCTGATGCGAAAATGACTGTGAAAAGACTACTCAACAGAGCTGTTGGTTTGCTCAGAGCTTCAAACAAGAGTTTTCTACTGATTGTTATTCCCCAAAACCATGAGCGTGTGTCTGTTTGGGGGGTCGGCATCCATCCAAGATCGAATCTGCGCTAGTTTAAGGGGCGTGATCTTCGTGCCCACGTTCATGCGACGCATTCTTCCGCGAAAACGGACACGGTTGCCTACGCCATTAAAAACCCCCATGATGAAACGTTCATAGCCCTGACTTCTTTTTTTGTAAATTTTTCCGTAGATGCCCGCGCCGGAACTTCCATGATTAGAGTCGCATCTGTTAAGAATAGCGTGTTGATGGCAATGGGCTTTACAGTAAGAGTACCACAGAGTGTTGTCCTGTTTGTCAGCTGGAAAAGACGCGAACTGGATACGCATTGAAACTGATAGCTCTTCGGGTATTTCGTAGATTTCCAAAAAGCTTGCGGATTCAGGAACGGAGCGATGCAACTTCAGGACGGAATAATCGTAACGAAAATCATTGGACAGTGTCCAACCCCGTGGAACTCTTATGTTATCGACACGAATCCACCTGACTTTTCCTTGACGACGCAAGACGCCCACCTTTAGATGAGGGACGTCCATGATGTATTGTAGGCCATCGTGAACACAGTGAGCCGCTGTGAGAACATGTTCAGTGGAAATAAGAGTACCTGTACAACCTGTATTGATCTTCACCACTGCGGAATAGGGAGATTGTTTTAAATCGTCCGCGGAGACTTCAATTCGATTATCTTTGCCAAATATAGCCCTTCTTTTGCGAGAACGTCTGGTATCCGGATCAGGATGAATAAACTTCAAATCGTCGGAAGTCCAGTCCGAGTCTTGGGCATTTTTTTCTAGTTCGAATTGTGGAAGTCTGTCCCACACATCATGACGAACATAGGACGAATTTTTCCCTCTTTCCTCCAAGTCAACGAGCGTTAATGTTAGGCTGCCGTTGTGCCAAAATGTCTCGTAGTTAAGCCGCGATATGTTCTCTTTCTGAGTGTCTTGGGACAAATTGTCTAGGTCCACCAAACGGGTAGAATTTGCCGGGAAGTCGCTAGTGCGGTTCACTTTGCCCAGTGGGGTGGTTGAAACGTCTTTGATACGGAAGTTAAGAGGGGGGAAATCTTCATCAGTCTCTTCCTTTGTGAGACTCTTTGACCCATTCAAGCTACTATCCGAAAGGGACTTATTATGTTTCACATGTTTTCCTCTTGATGAATTCACAGGGCCAGGAACGCTTAAGCACAGGATACTAACAACGACGATAAAAATTCTGGCAAAAATCATCATGAAGAAACTTGTCGATACCAAAACAGATCTGACTGAGCAGAATTGCTAAGTTTTTGATAA
This sequence comes from Porites lutea, assembly GCF_958299795.1. Taxonomy (NCBI): domain Eukaryota; kingdom Metazoa; phylum Cnidaria; class Anthozoa; order Scleractinia; family Poritidae; genus Porites; species Porites lutea. Next base: position 33,967,837 of record NC_133202.1, read on the forward strand.
GATGCTTCAGCTTCTAACGCCCGTGAAAATCTATGAATGAAAAAGACACAAAATAATTAGCATGAGTCAGCTAGTAAAACCACTGACAACCACAAACTACGTAGCAATTTGCTTTAAATTATTAGACCAACCAGGAATAGCAGCAGCTCATCTGTTTTCTATCTCGGCTTGTCATTTATTTTAAGCTTATTAACATAGGCTTTAAAAAATCACCAAGCATTACCCACAGAAAGGTTGCTTTCAAGTGCCAGTCGGTTACATTTTTACTTTTCCATTTTTCCCAATTTGGTTTTGCTTCTGGGTTAATTCGTTTACTTTCGCTTAGCAAATCCTTAATAGTTATCCTTGAGTTGTAATCGAAGGCGGATAGCGCAAAATAAGACTTAGTAAATGGTTCAAATTAATAAAAATAACGTATTACCCTCAAAGATATGAAAAATGTTTTGTTATTGGATAAATCAGTTTGGTACAAGAGGAGTGAGAAGGAGTTTAAAAATTCGTAACGTTTTTCATATGACTTTATTAGAAGTGTTGATGGAGGGGGCATATTTAACAAGTTTGTTTATTGTTTTCGTTTTTCACCGTGTTTGCCTACTCAAGAAGTTCACTTCCAATTTCTTAGTTTTTGCGATGTGTTTCTAATCACGCGTCGAATTTTTACTTCACATTTCCACGCCGCGTTCTTCAAATCTTGCAAATAATTCTAAGTTTAATAAACAAGTGAGTATTATTGTAAAACAACACATTATTGGCTTAATTATATCGCCGACAATAACAAAAATACCTAATTGCGTTAACTGTAAAAATAACATTTTTTCCTTCCAAATTAAACGTCTAATTTTAGGGCATCCAAAATTTGCCCAAAAAGAGTAACGAAAAGAGTAAAGGCATTCGACTGAAAATGTTAAAGTCGCCCAAACTTTATCGTTTAAAAACTGAATACGCTGTTATGATCAAGTGAGGGCTGTTCAACCAATAATGTCGCTACAATGTGTTATTTATATTGCCAACGTTTTAGAATTCTCGAATTTTCTACACAAAAGAAACCGGTTTAAGGTCTAATCTTACGACAGTAAAAATCTGCATAACTGTACTGTTGCGTTTTCTATTAAAACGCGTGGCATGCAAAAAGTGACGCGTACGAACGCTCAGTGAAGAAGAAAAGACCTCGTGTTCCCCCTGTAGGGTTTTGTTATAACTTTTAGGCGTTACTTGGAAATATCGTTAAGGATGTATAACTTTGTAAAAAACAAAAATATCTGAAACAAAAGTCGGAAAGTTTTTTTTATTGCGACCTGAAAGTTTTTATGTAAAAGAAACAAGTTCTAAATTTTTTCTGCGGCTTTAACAATAAACAGTTCCACGAGGGTGCCGTTCGTTGTTGCTCTTCAACTGAACTGCCACACTTTTTCTACCCGTTATTGATTCTATTACCTCTTCACGTTCGAAAATATGGATTTAAAAAACTATTTCTTTAAGCTTAAGTAAAAGTTTGTTTACCTTTATTTTTGCTTTCCCGGTTCATTTGGTAAAAAGTCTGAATGATAAAGCTTTCGATCGCTGTTAACCTGAGTTCGTTTGAGTTACGTAATATAGAGGTGTCCATCTTCACGGATACATGTATTACTGGCAGGAATCGATGCAGTATATAGAGCACCGCTAAATGTTTCCTGTTAGTACAAACTCTCTCTTATAACCTGCACAATATATCCATAGCGAAGAGCAAATACCCAATAACAATGTCGGTGTTTTTCATAAAGCCTTACTCACACCGTTGGTCAGTAAAGTGTCAGTACGTTGGGCTATTTTGAGTTAATTCTCTTGACGGTTTTTTTTTGCGACACTGAGGCAATATTAAGCAAGTGAATTATAAGCGAGCACCGACTTTAAAGATTCACTACGATACGTTGTTATAGCGTTATATTATTTGATTAAAAACAAACAAAGAAAGTATTTTACACTGCACGGCTTGCAGACGTATACCAGTTTATTATTATCAACAACAAAAACCGATACTAGACGTAAGCCGTAGTTTTTTTTACCACAATAGCTACGATAGTACCCTGCGAGCAGAGGCCCTTCGATCTTCCTAGATAAGTCGGGAAGAGGAAGGACTCCCGACTTATCTAGGAAGATCGAAGGGCGTCTGCTCGCAGGGTACTACAAAAGGTGAGTTTAAGAAAAGTACTTCGAAAATGAAAAGCTTTTTCTGATAGTAGCTTAGAGTACCGCCAGCAAAAATAAATCAACTTAAGAGCAATTGGAGAGTAATTTCAAAATTTAACAAAACTTAGCTGAGCCCTTCGATCAGTTACAAATTTCATTACAAAGAAACCAGAGATTCGGGCAAAGCAAGTTTCATTTCGATAATCGGCTCAACGCAAACGACGCGAAAATCAAGCGATGATGAAAGTTTTCACTTTTCAAAGTACAACTTCTCCTATTCTGGCTTTGGCAAGCGTGTTAATGGCACAGCGTCCAGAGCTCTCTTTTCGGCGTGGATACCTCTTCAAGGAAATGCAAATTGTTGGACAATCTTTAAACATCATTAACAAAATTGGACGCGCGTATGTTACAAAACGAAACGTGCATTACACGTGGAATGGAGCGCTAGGCTGAGCGTGCGTGTTTTAGTTTGGGGGCTGTTTCAACTTTTACGACCTATGGCATACACGTACCTCGGTTTGAACTGGCCAAATACTTAGCTCAGAACAAACAGACTCTTACTCCCCTCTGCCTGGCGCGACGTGAAGCTAACGACGAAATAAAACGAACCGAATCTCGTCCACAAATTACTTGTACTTCAGCTTAATAACAACAGCAGCAGGGATCACTCTAGAAATTTATATGATTTCTTGGGCAGGTCATTCAATATACAATAGAAGCACTCTAGCATTTTACAAAACAATGTGACGGTAGCGTGCTTCTATTAGCTTGCTATTTCCGGTTATTTCTGCAAGAGAAAGCGAGAATTTGCTTCTTATTCCAAAGAACACGATGCGGATATTGATTTAATTGGCTTGTTCAATGTCTTTCGGCCGGGCATTTAAATTAAGGAAGTCGTTTTACCATTCCGTCACGTCCAAATGACTCTCTGTAAAGTTTGCCAACATTTACCGGTTTATCGCGAAACAAAATACAATCAACAAAAATTTACTTTATTCGGTTTATCGAGTTTTGGAAAATGAGGAGTTAACAACTACTATCATCACCGATGCGGAAACGTTGGTGTGACGCAAACACTTTGACGCAAACTTAGTACAAAATAAATAACATAAAACAAAACAATTCCTTGCATCGAAAACATAATAAAAAGAATATGTAATATACTTCTGTTTAATTACAAACATTCTTGTTTTCTAAACAATGTGACATTTGTTTGAAAGTTTCTTATTTCCTCTTTCTTGACACTCGCGATTCGCTTACCACTTGCTCATACAGTCCAGCTTCAAGTGGCGGTTTTTTCTTAGTTCTCAGAAGTCTCTATACATTCTTACAGACGTAAATCTATTGATTTTCCTCGTTTCGCATTTTATTATTAATCCCGTCAGGATAAAAGATAATTAAAAAGTGCGTCTCAACAATACGATTTGCATACTTGTAATCTCTTGTCCAAATATTACGATTAGTAACCTCACTCACATTAAGTGAGAGCGACAAATACTTGATCAAATTTTGCCCCGTGTAAGCAACAGCCCCAGGGCTTTACAAAAGTGGCAAATTGAAATATATGGAAAGATCAATAGAACAGGAAAACTTGTGACCTGGAACACGCGGGAAGTAAAGCAAGGCATTACGATATGATTTGTTTGTTTATAGTGGGTCGCATGCTATGGAATGTTTCATCTATAATAATAAGACGGTTTAATCTGTTAGGTTTCCAGCTTATCCCAGTGCTCCAATCTGCATGATAGCCGTGCTGGGATTTCATAATAGTTCATCGTCTCAGAAACAATACAAATTTTTAAAACACGCCGAATGCAAAAGAGCGGCACTGTTTGATGAATCCCGCTGTACTTGTGAAAAAAAACATTTTCGGAAGTTACTCTTTCATTGTTAATTCCTTCTATACTTTTGTACACTCTTATTAAACAATATAGCAAACAATTCTCATACCAGTTTCGATGGTCGACTACTCGCGTGTTAACATATGAGTTCCTAGTACGGCCTGTCTCTTTTTCATCCAAAGGTTCCGCAGTTGCGTGAAAAGAAAACGGTACTAAAAAACGAGGCAATGTCACGGGTGTCCTAAGCTATTATGCTAATCGAACACAAGCGCCGTAGCATTTCCTGTGTTCAAGAGACCATGGCCGAATTCACACTATTATATTGCTTCCCTGGCCTTTCGTTGCAGGCTAAAACTTACGGATCTCTAAGCTAAAGCCTTAAATAGAAATTCAAAGGATAATTTTAAAAGGAAACAACGAATGTATTCTTGAATCATTTCAATGGCCCAGTCAAACGAATAAAACACTACCAAATAGGGAATGTTAATACAGGTCGGAACTGTGGACGAATGCCCTTATGAAGAAGAAATGCTGCATCAACAAGTGACACAGAAAAGCCACAGAAAAATTTTGTTAAGACAGATCGGAAAAGGTACATGTGTAAGTAGTAGATAAGTTTACAACTTCGATTTCAATTCAAAGTCTTACGAGATGCCTCTCCTTTTCGGCTGATCAATCGTGCTTCAAACTCGACTACAGCGACTACGGTTGATATGGGAATTACATGTAGTATTTCCAAGTGTACCTATTAAATTGTATTGAGCTAGCATTTGAGTATAGTTTAAGAGTGCAGAGTACCGTAAGTACAATTTCCCTTAAACTTTTTTTAGCAAGGGAAGGATCTAAACGTTCGCCGAACTAGAACAAAGAAATCGTCGACTACCGAGAAGAAATATCAGTGTTTGGCAAACTTGTAAAAAAAGGAGGATGGAAAACGGATGGAAAGCGGATGAAATGAATGCGTAGTATTCCTATCTGACAGTGAAATATTCAGCGAGGATTCACCTAAAGAGATCAAAGCGGAAGCAGAACTTATGGGATCTTGAAAAAGAAAGAAGAAAGAAATGAGTACATCAACTAGCTGTCGTTATGCTAACTGCGATTCGTTCGGACCACTGCATCTTCAAACAAACATAAAGGTCATCGTAAGATTGATTTGTTTGTATGTTTTTTTTTTTTTTGGTGCTCGCAGAAATCTCAGGAATGACGTTTAGCAGAGTAAAAGGGTATCTCGCTTTGGCCTAGCTCGTAAGTGTGTTTTCTTTTTTTTTTGTCCTGACATTAAGACAAATGCCAATAAGGGAGCTTGTTTGATATAAGTGTTCGTGTCCTCCGAGTCCCATGAGCCCCAGAAAAGAGGGGCAGGAAACACGCACAAGGAAGATGTCAGGAGAAACGACCTCAAACTGGGCGAATCGACCATTCATCAAACCATAACCTTGTGTCGAGTTGTTCTTTGGAAAGAGAAAAACGTCATGAAGCTCAAGCTATTGGCACTGAATGTAACGAAGTCAGGTTATTTGCCACAAACGCCATAACAAAGAGCTCCTGCAAGAAGACAATCTGTCTCCCATTTTCTTTGATATTGTTTGACAACATGAGAACTTATCTTTTTTTATCCTAGTTCCAAATTGGCTGACATTGCATTTCGAGGAAAACGAAAGAGGAATAAGCACGCTGAGACAAGGAAAAAATGACTGATGACAAAGTAGCCTTGGTAGACATTTATGAAAGAAGTAACAGTCATTACGCAGAATAAACCCATGGTTATACACTTTCTATCTTGTGTCCTTTACTTTAACGAATGATATGCAAGACGTTTGGAGATAAATTATGATGACAAGGCCACATAGCTGCCCTCAATAGCGATGATTTCACGAACATGAAATGTAATAAGATCTGGCATACTGGCCCAATTAGGAACTTACCTTCTTACAAGTTTCTATGCAGTCGAGTGCAGTTAATTTTTACTGAGAATTGCGAACACGGATTCAAAACGCACAAGTTAGCAGTATCGAGTCTTCAGTAATACTTGACCTTGATGGTACTTGAAGCTCCGAGCCTAATCGCGTAATATCACAGGGTAGCGGTTTCAGAAAGCTTTTAAAGAGATAAAGAGCCTCGCTGACGCGTATTACATTCTTTTGACCTTGTTTGGCGGGCGCGTTTGCGGCAGGCTAGACTCTTAGCAGAGGAATCTACTCAGTCTTTCCGGAAAACACTAGTGACATAGCGCATTCTTTTAGGCCTGTTCCGGAATTAGAATACTCAGAGCAATACACGCTAAACAACCACTGGCAAAAAAATGAAACCCGTAGCGCGTTCCGTTCTTCGAACAACAATATAACGTTTCAGGCATTCTGATCCGGCCAGAAGTCACGGAAAAAAAAATCCGCACTGTCAGAAAAAGTAACAAAAATCGCGTCGGAATTTCGCCGCGACATCCTTTGCGCGCTCGCATCGAGCCTGTGGGTGTGTGTGTCTAATCACTTCACAGGTTATCTCTCTCAAGTAAACATCTTGTTGAATGTTTCCTTGACCTCTTTTGAAAACTGCCTAAATTTAACCTCATATCTGAGTAAAGATGGCCAAACAGAACCGAAGGAATAGCTCCGCAGGGGCACCGAAGCATTTTATTTTAAGATATTCCTTTGAAAAGGAGATTAACTGAAGTCCCGACGAAAATAATCGCCTGGGGAAAATTGCGCATTACGAGTTTCAAAGATTATAAGATGACTGCGGGTTGCTATTTCTGTAATGTTATTAGAGGTATTGACATTTATTTTAAAAACTCCAAGAATCTCGTGATTTCAGCTATCCAAATCAATTCAGTCAGTGTAAAGCTGCAATTACGAACAAGTTGTACATGGCTGTTAAAATTTGGAAATGGACATTTCTTGATTCTAGAACTTCCACAACATAGTTAATTAACTGACAGTCTTACAGCAAAAGGGGGAAATTTACATTAAAAAACCTCCAAATTTTCTGGTAAAACTTTATGCTAAACTGGTCGGCAAAGCGGCTTCAAAAGCTTAAATACTTGTACAGGGGCAATCCAACGACCAAATTTTTCCAAATACGTCAGAAGAGTCTCAAACTTTTTTTTTTTCTAATGTTTTAGAAGCCTGTTTGGTTAATTTGGAGCTACCCTATCATCTATTTATCTGTTCGGATGTCGTATGGGAACTTTGATCGTTTCAAAGCTTAAGGTGGCTTTTTCGTCTTATCCAGTTGTGAGCTATCATCATGGGTCCGGTCGAAAGTTCAATACATGGAGTAGCCGTACTTTCTTTAGAAAATGTCATCATGGAAGTTTTGTTTCTATACCGAAACAGGACACCCTTTTTAACAATAATCGAAACATCTAGGTAATAAAATGTGAATCGTAGGCAAGTGGGTAGAAAAACTCCGAATATCTTAGATGAATGGAACGGTTATCCAGACATCTTTAGCCCTTCCCGGACTTTGGAAATTTCTAGGCAATATTTGCTCTTTCGAACAGTCACTTTACAAACAAAAAAGTCGTTGGCTGCCCCTGCATGAACGACACTGTAAGATTTTCTAAGTTCCAGCCATTTTCAAATCTACTCCCTGGTTTCATGCCCATTAATGACGTCCTCATTTCTAACTGAATGACAGCCTAGTAGGTTTTATTTTTAGATCATCTCACTTTTGCTAGAAACCCCCGAGAAGCTATAATCGCCATTTGAGAGGATAACCTGAGCCTTATAAGTTTGTGTGATTTCCGCCTGGTTGAAATTCATTCAAGATCTTCAAAGGGAAATGTATGGGTGGTCGAGTCTCCTATATAATACCTTCTTTAGAATAGAACTCGATCCTTCAACAGCTGGCAAGGTACACTATTACGGTTCGCGCTAACACTGCTGTACTCGGGAGCAAGGACGTACATGAAGGAACATATCCTTCGAACACTCCACGAGGTCAAAAATCTCATTTTGCGACTTCCCGTGTCTCGTCTGAGAGCCAAAAAGAGCTGCGTAATTACAAACGAATTAATACATCGAGTGCTCAGAGTAAAAGATCAAAGTGTTGACATAAATTATTAGGCAAATGGATAGTTGTAGGGGAAGTTGGTGAGCTGATCAGATCACCTACAAAGCCACTTCAACTTTCCGGATAGGGTGCCAGTGGTCGGTCACATCGCAAAGGCAACATATCTGCAGCCAAATGTTGTTGGTGTTTCGGTGTTGCGGGAAACTGAACTATTGATGGTTAGCTATTATATGTGGATTGATTTTATTCGGCGTCTTCTTGTAAAAATTGACCTTTTCAGGATTCCCTTTTATGGTTGGCTTATTCTTTATCAGTTTAGCTTCAAAATCAGGAAATTATAACGCCTACGTCTTTCTTCGCATGATCATGAGCATACCCCAACAAAACGGCTGACCTCTACTCAACTTAACCGAGCTCAATCGAAAAAAGTAAACGGTTTAAACTTTGCTAAAAAAAGTTCTGTGGGATTATAAAAAAAAGGAAATGGGTACTTGGTGCTCCAAAGGGTGCGGTCTTTGAGCCGTTTTGCTCTGAAAACGGGTATAGATTTCGCTCATTATGGTCTGAAATAGGGTATGATTTTCAAGGAAACCACGAGGGCATATATCAGATAATTTTTAGCTCCAAGTGATTAAGACCGTTCAGGGTGAAAATGAATACTATTAAAAAAAATGACAAAACAAGATGCTTCATGAATATGCTGATTTCACTTAGGCAACCAGGTAGTGGTTCACAAAACCGAGTACAACTTTCAGAGGCTGAAAGTTAAAGCTGAAGTCTGAAAGCGGGTATGTATTTTAGAGGCCAGTTCTAAAAATGGGTGTAAATAGAACCCTTTTTGGTCTAAAAAAGGGTGAGGATTTGGAGAACCGAGAGGCATACTCCAGCTGAGAATTACTAGGAAACTCGGCTTCCGCCCACTAGGACGGCAATAAGCCATTTATCTTTCTGCAAGTGACACCAGCTAGTTCAGCCCAAGTTTAACTAATTCCTCATAAATGCTATCCTGCGAGCAGAGGCTACATTTTCGCTGTGTGAGCTGTCGTGCGAAAAGTAGCCTCTGCCGACAACCGTTAAATTTTCTATCGAGCAAATTTAACACGCGATTCTCAAGCAAAATTAATCGTCAGGTCTGTCGTCAAATGGCGCGAGTTTTGCTGGAATAAAAAAAATTGCGACAACTCTGATCTGCTAGGCAAGACTCGCGCAAGACTCACGCAGTGCTCTAAACCGGTCAAGAACAGAAAAAACCCCGGTTTTTTAAAAATTTATTCGTCCAGATTTCTGGACGGATTTGAACGGTTGTTGGCAGAGGCTTCTTTTCGCAAGACAGTTCACACAGCGCAAATGTAGCCTCTGTTCGCGGGTACATAAATGCAGTCCGACAGAAACAATCAGGATGGAAGAGATGTTAATGGAGAGTTTAACTGAAGTTTGTCAAAATATGTGAAATGGGGACCTACGCAAGAAAACAAAGTCACTTCCCATTAGGCTATTTTTCTATCAACAACACTTTAAAAATACAATGCCCAAATCTGCTGGATGGGAATTAAGGAGCTGCCAAGGCAACTGCTATTCCATGAAAGATCACCTAAATGGAGTACATTCGAGACACTCTAGGAAATGGACGGGCAACAAGTGCGGATGACGAATGAAATAAGCTTCATGCAACTGCTCGGTGAAGTCCTACCTTCCAAATCAGAAGCAACTTAAAGGCGACAGAACCCAAGAAGGAAAGCGGATGATGAGGAAGATTTTAACCTTGTAACTGCAACTACGTCAACATTATGGCGAAGTAGCTTAGGATATAGGCCCCTGTAGGGGCACTTAATGGAAGTTTGGGTAGAGGTGTGCCGCCGAGACCTTCAAAACCCTGACTCTGTCTAAGACAAAAATTGCTCATTTCGCTACCCTGTTTAAGACAACAGACCTTTTTTATGACTCTGATCCTTTATACTCTTTTAAAGGCTTCCGATCCAAAAACACATCCAGTTAAATACGCCAAATAGTGAACTTGTAAACCCTGTTTAAGACTCAAACCCTGAGAAACATACCCTGTTCAGCGGCACATATCCGTCTGGGCCAAATAAGGGCGTCCCCCCTCCCCCCCGGGGATACAGGCCCTGGGAGTAAATCAGTGGGCAGCGTACAATACACAATTATTGAGACACTTGTCAAGTGACGCCCCCCCCCCCCCCCAATGTTGATTCACGTATTACTCATTTGCTAAAAACGCGAAGAAGTTAACAGTGGGTAAAGTTAGATAAGTGAGTTGAGAAGTTCTCGTCTTTCTTTTTCTGTTTTTGCTTTCTTGTATAGTGTTTTAACGAAATGTGACGACTATTCTGGTTATTGTAGATACCCTCTCTATTAATTTGCAGTCGATATCTTACGATTGTCTAACAATAATCATCATCATCATGATCATCGTGATCATCAGTGCTTTCCGCGATGTCCGGTGACACATAGGACGCGACTGTCTAACAATGTGTTTCCGTTAAGTCACTTAAATCACGCAAAAGAATCACACGGTCCAATAATTCAAAAAAATTACTTAAAGGAAAGTTTCACCAATATTTAACACTGTTTGAGGCTCAACATAGGGGTCTAACGATGGTAATGGTCTAGTCTCGCTAAGCGTTGCAACACTAGTTACTATACTGTGCGCCATCAGAAGAAAATAACATGGCAGGAACGTTTCGTGAGATTGCGGCTGTGTTTTGAAACCAAAAATGAAGTTACCCGCCCATTTTCAAACAATGGCCACCTCAAATTCTCTGTTGCCATGCCGAGCCAAAAACAGAAGACAATACCACTTAAAAAAACAAATAGACAAACACACCGCCTTTAGACCAAAATCACATCAAGTTCTCATAGCCCCACAAGTTCCCAGCAAAATTCTTTAAACCGCTTCCCTCTCTGATTATGTGGTATCTGGTAAAAACTCTACAGAATTTACCACAATTTTACTATATCTTGATTCCGTAAATTCAAATGTCCTTCTAATTTGCATGTCTTTTTATACCGCACATCCGTGAAGTAGCAACAATATTGAGTTTCGAGTGTGTTTTGAGATACGTGATTCAGGAGCTGAAGATTAGATTGGAAATCCAATTTCCGTAAACTGAACCTTCGTCAATCAACAAAGACACAAGGCATTCTAGTATTCATTGTAACCCTTAAGAAATTTATGAAATTAGGGCCTGTTTACAAGGAGAGAGGGTTACCTTGAACTTCTCAATGGAAAACTCGTTAAATTCACGAAAAAACGGGAAAATATTATCATCGTATACAGAAAATACCTTATATTGTTCAGATGTTTGTAATTTAGCTCAGAAATGAGATAATTCCGTTCAAATTGTCAGGATCACTGGTCACGCATGACGGCGGAAAGTTGTCCCGGGTCGGCCAGTTATCCCTAGCAGAGCGTTTACACGGCAGGTAGGGTAACCCTCCTGCTAGGATAGCCCTAGCACTCAGGTAGGGTCACCCTAGTGCTAGGGTAACCCTACCTGCCTTGTAAACACGTCGTGTAAAAAAAGAAGAAATGTGCGAGTTCTAGGGTAACCCTCTTGCTAGGATAACCCTAGCACCATGGTAACCCTCCCTCCTTGTAAAAGGGGCCTTAGTCCTCGAGCACTTGTCAGTTTGGGATCCGATGTAGGTTAAATTTCATGTTGAAATAGCTGCCTTATGCACGCGCATTTGATGAGAGATCTCGTTCTAAACATTATCTATGGTTTTTGCTATCCTGAACTATAACATTTCAGTAACAGGCACTGAATGTTCAACACTGCTGTGGTGCTAAGGCCAGTCATTTGGTCAAATTTACAATTTTTTTACAATAATATTAAGATTCTGATGAACACATCTAACTACTATATTAATTTACAATTTACGAAATATATTTCAGTTTGCTTTGACTTTCGCGACGAATTATTAACAAAGTAGTTTAATTGGCCAGTGATTAAATTTTAGTTCTTATTCTTAAAACATAATTATAAATAGCTCATGCAATACTATATGTACTTGTATGGTCATGCAAATAAAGCTTGTTGTTGTTGTTGAATTTAGTTATCTGAGAAGAAAGTGTTCGCTAAAAGGAGAGAATTTAGACAATTAGGTCCGGTTATTTGGCCCATATCTAAACAGTGTTTGCTTGTTGATAAAATTAAAGGGCCTATAGCAAATGTTTAGAGAAAACCACTAATAAACGGAGATCTAGAGGCCTAGAAGAGATTGTTTGAAGGCTCGGTCTTAGTTAGACTTCGCCGCCTAAATAATCTGTCTTAAAAGAATGAAAACCTTCTATATTCCTTGACAAAGGAGTAGTAATATAAAAATACACATTAATTAAAAGTACCATTAAACGCTTCAATAACATGAATAAATAACACCACACCACCTTAATAAATATAACTACTAAACCAACATCTATCTCTCCTTCTCGATGTTCGAGCCAAAGAAACAGCGATCTTCAAGGATGCTGGTCTTGGATATTGTTGAGCGAAAACGTCTTTGCGCGGAGCTCAATATTAAGGAATGTTCATCCCATTTCCGTTTTTAAGGTATCAAGATATTGAACCTTGACAGGATGCTAAATAACCTGAAGAGCAACGTGATGGACAGTATATTCACTCCATATATTAAAAAAAAAAGACTATAGGCGTAACTCCATTACTGGTAATACATTAATCAGCTGGCATTGCTGCCCACAATTAAGGACAGAAACAAATAATTGAAAATAACATATCAAGTAAGAATCTCAGCTGGCCAGAGGAAAACCAGTTGGCTTTTTCAAGGGTGGTCGACAAGTTGAACTCGGGACTACGGAGCAAATTCAGCTGGAAGTCAAGCCCAAGTTTTTCAAAAGGTGGACACCTATCGCACTAATCTCTATCTATCCCCTTTAAAAAGTGAAATTACGTTCTTTTAAAATTTATGGCGGTTATTTCAACTGGCACAATTGGTCAAATGTAGAGGAGTTTTCCTGGAGTAATATTTTTTAGGCAGTACCATAATACGTCACATTCGAAATTGTGGTCGTGCAACGACGGCGAAGAAATGTATAAAATGGCATGATGCAGGTAGAACTATTGCTTTTTTGACGTTCTCGTTGCTTTCGCCGTCGTGGACTGTAAGTAACCACGAGGGCGACCGCGGCGGAGAAAACATCGCTCAAAAAGTGAATTCGTGCTGTTTCAAATTTCATCATACAAATTTGGGAGCGTCAAGGCATATAAAGATGAAAAGGCCCACTTCCGGTTGACGTGCGTCGCTAAAAAAAACGTCGCTACTTAAAGTCCCTGACATTTCACGTTTTAGTAAAATCCAATTAGTGGTCTATTATCAATGCTGCGTTCTGATTGGTTGAGCTACTACTAGGCTATCTATATGTTATAGCCTGCTACTAGCGAAAAGCGCCGGCTTTGAAAACCAAAACAGTGGCGGCTGAATCGCGGTTTGCTAGCTAAAATTGTTTTGTGTCAATATTTTTGACTAACTAGTTGGATTTTACTAAAACAATTATTCGGCCTCATGGGCTGTTGACTCAGAGGCTGGGGCAATAATTATTACTGAATAGTCGTGCAACGATTGTAAAGAAATAATAATAAAAAAAAACTGATGCATGTGCAAAGTTGTTATTTGCTAATCTAAACCTATTGTTTGTACGCGGCCGTTCTCATTGCCTTCGCCGTCTTTGTCGCAAGGACCTTTGCTTCAACCTCGTTCCCAGGCTCTCTCTTCAGGCCTTCGCATGGAACGAAAGACGCTGGGCATGGAAACGAGACTGCCCTAATTTTTAAACTGCAGGCAGTTGCCTAGATACCACGACTGCAAAGCTTATGAAGGTGAAAACGTCAGTCAAAAATTGATATCGCGTTATTTGAATTTTACTGGCGATTATTCCAACTCGCTTACTTTATCAAGTCACGGAAGTGAAGCCTTCACTTGATAAAGTGTTACGCTTGCCTTGACCCACGAATTCTCCTGGAGTTGAATTCCTAAGAGCCATATCAAAGCTCAGAAATAGAAAGAAACCTTCGTCCTTGTTTGTTTACGTTCTTCATAAAACGTGAAAACGCGTAGTCGCGCAGTAACAGCAAAGAAATGTACAAAAAAAGGCCATACACACTTGTAGATCAGAGTTACTTTCCCGTTGTTGCCCTTTCCATCGTCACATGTTAAACTCCCTATTAATGTCACCGTGAAGGTAAAGCCAAGACCCGAAACAGCCACAGCCATACTATCAAAGTTTATTTACTGAGAAATTTACTTATGATTTTCATTCTTTTCATGTAGACAATCGATTGAAAGGTCACTTTTCAAACTCACAAATCAGTAGTTAATTCTACCAACGGGTCTGACAAGACAGTTGTTAAAATGTTGGCCAAAAGAAAGCAGGTTCTCAGAGCTGAAGATACAAAAGCCCCGTCAAAGTAAAAAAGTATCGAAGGCAATAAGATCAGCGTGTAAAGAAAATCAGTTTCACAGCTTGCCATTCGGGCAAGCTGTAGCTAACATGTACTAGCCCAAAAGTCATTTCAACCTACCCGAAAACTTTTTTTGATCAGCAGGATTGATTACAGTTCTTCAGTAATTTGAATTCCCCACAAAACCTCACGGGCAAGTTAAGAACAGAATTTATTAGCCAGACAGCAAAATCCACGAGCCCCGGGCTATCAGACACTAATTTCTTTCCACGCTGTGAGATAAACGATATTTTGGGGGAGATCATCCGGTGACAAGTTTTTTTTTTTTAGGGCAAACGCAAAGTACAGTCGTTCAATGATATGGCCAGACTACTGACCAGACAGGTTCTAGTATAACCAGAATGTTTTTCATACCACAGTCAGTGGAATGCTTGTTCAGTGAACATTCAAAACCCAAGGTCAGCTTTTGTTTGGCAAGACTTCACAATAGCAAATGCTCTTATAACTGGATAAATATTCCCAAAATCCACAGACAAAATGACACGCATACTCTGAATTAGGGTGCAAAGAAAAAGGAACAAAAAATGCAGACGCTACGTAATAGCCCACGTTCATATATCAAAATTCAACATGGCGTCGAGGCTTTCTAGTTATTTTTCCATATTTGGTTTGGTTTTCTTTGTGCTCATGTCTCTTCTGGGAATTGCCAGACAATGGAGTAGTAAAAAAATTTGCAATTTCGATCCTAAAGCCTCGGAGTCATGTTGGAGTTTTAATATATCGAACGTGGGCTATTGGAAGCTTATAAGAGTGCAGGAAAAAATTTTACTCTACTAATAGTAAAAGCCTATTATTGGAGCTCTTGTACGCGAGAAGCACGCGAGCTGAGCACCAGGGGTAAGAAAATGTGGTTATCTAAGCATCCAATACATCTTGGTTCTCACATCAGACATATTTTATGTCCTTGCCGCTCTCTTTGTTGTCGCAGTTTAGCATTAAATGATTTTATTTTTTGTTTGTGTAAATTATAAGATTGTTAACGAGAGCTTCGCTTTTGGCCCTAACTATACCCATATACTAAGGAAAATATCACAGTTTTCCAAAGAACAGATCATCGTCTTTCTTAGTCCGTCAAGAGAAACGCACGTGCAACTCACGGAGAGAGGGGCGATAAAATAGAGTCTGTTGTCATGTTCTCTTCACGAGGAACTTTGAAGTGTAAATTGATCAAAATGCTCCTGAAAAGTGTTTTTTAGACTGAGTTGGAATTAAACAAGCCGTGTCGTGCATATCGTGGATGAAAAAAAAGTAGATAACAATGACGATTTTTTTTGTCTACTTACATTTGATGCTGGCTAGTATTTTTAATGTGGCCTTGGCTCATAAACTCATAAGACAATAATTGATAAGATCCTGTTATCTGGTACCGGTTTTTCCACATTTTTCTATCTCTTTCTCTTGTTTTCTTAATCTATTTCCTTGAGATTAATTAGGTTGATTAATTCATTTACTCTATTCATTTTTCTTTTTATCTTTTTATTTACTTTATTTTCTTTCCCCCCTTAATTTTTTTTGTGTAGAGCTATTCGCCAAGTTTAGTTTCTGCTATACTGAGTAGTTTTTTTTGCCTGATTCGGTTAATACATTATGTTTTGGTAACCATTTTTTAATTTGGCAAATAAAAATATGGTTGTTTGGTTGTTGTTGTTTTTTTTTTAAAAAAAACAATCTGTCTTCTGCTCTCTTTTTCTGTCACAAACTCGCCTCTTACATGTACACCCTGACCCAAGCTCTTACACCCATGCTTGAAAACTTTCGTCGCGCCTTTTCTCCCGACCTAACTAACTGCTCCTGAGTCTCCAAGGTCGCCATACACCCCAAGTGAGGAACGAGTAGTAAACCGATTAAGTTAGGCTTTAAGCTACTTTTTTATGTTATGTTACGAGCTTTCGCCGACTCTACGGCATCATCGGGGGATGAGAAATTAAGAAGTGTAAGATGCCACGAGGACGACGTCGACGGAGGCAAAAAAGCCCAGTTAATTTAAAACAAAGTTTTGGTGGGGGTGACACAAGGAAGCGATAGTAATAAAAACTACAAAAATTAACAGCTACACAAATAGTGGCGAAGATAATGATGAGGAAAAACGATTAACGAGTTATGTCAAGAGATGGTTAAGTTCATAGTTCTCACTAAAACAAAAGTAAGCGTCACCTCCTGTCACCTTAAGGAGGAGCGTTGTGTGACGAGACAAAAACGGCTGCGAACGAGACTATCACTTACCTGGTAATATCTTATTGCCTTTGTTGCATTCACTTTATCGCGTTTTGCGTTCTTCTTTTGTTTCCAAAATGTTTCCTTCTTTATCTCGTCTTTGAGCGGCTTTCTCCATTTCTTCCAGATATGTTTTAACTTGATTCTAAATATTAAAAATAGAAAGTCTCAAATCAAATACACATTGTTTTTTTTCTTTCTGTTTTTAACATTATGGATAACAACCAAACAAGACAAAATAATTTTTGTTTGTCTACCATTTACATGGGCAAACCTGTCGGTTCACGGTTTGGGCAAATGATAAGCCCAGGACTGGTAAATTTCGTTTCGGAATCGCGTTTACTATTTGTACAAACCAGGTCCACTTACTGAAAAACGGCCTCGAGGGCCCGAAACTGGAACAATCTGTCCGCAAAAACAGGACTACCTTTCAGATGTTCCGTTGCTCTCGGAAATTTTCCAACGACACGAAAAGCAGTGCTTACTTTCCAACCGGGTTTCCTGGAAACTTTTTGTCAATGGTAAACAACTTTTGAATTACAACTGGAATTTTTTTTCTTCAGCAGTGCCTGCTCTCATTGGTTACTTCAGGGTCATGTGACATCTAGACTACAAAACAGTGGACGCTTTTCATTCAACAAAACCTTTCAAAAGTTCAAGTTCTAGGAATTCCGAAAGCTGTTGAATTTCCGAAATGTGAACCATTCAACCGAAAATTCTACAAATTTCCGAGAGAGCAAAGTTGAATGGAAAGAAAACTTCTGGGAAAACATTTTCGAAAATTTGGGTATACTTCACGAGGTTGTCCTGTGTTTTGGAAAATGCCGTTCCATTCCATTCTGGAAATTGAACGAAAATGTAAACAAGATTTTTTGGTTGGATAGAAAGTACCTAGTTTTTTTCCTCAAACTCGGCTTTTCAAGGCGTGAAACACAACTTTTCTGTGAAGCCCGTGACTGGCTTGACTGCTTGCATGTTCTTTACCTACTCAAAAGTACGAGCAGGTACACTACTGTATCTATCAATGGACGGTACTGTATCTAAGTTTTGGCAAAGAGTCTGCTCACCACTTGATGCAGTGGATACCATATTCTCTAGTCTATATATGACACAATACGCTAGGCTACTCTATGCTATCCTACGGTATATGGTATCGATGCAACGATATGATATGATAATAATTAATATAAGTAAAATCTAGACTACGAGTAGTCCCCCATTTTTCCTCAGGGATAGTAGAGAGAGCAAAACGCGAGCACGCGTGAAAATCACCCAACGCGAGAAAAGGCGACACGCACTCGTAGTCTAAGTAAAATCCAACTAGTGGTCTATTATCAATGCTGCGTTCTGATTGGTTGAACTACTACCAGGCTATATGTTATAGCCCACTAGTAGCGATAAGCGTGGGCTTTTTGGCGGCAAAAAAGGATTAAAGTCTAGCTTTAACTAGATAAACTTTTTTAAATCTCAATATTTTTGACCAACTAGTTGGATTTTACTAAAACAATTATTCCTCCCGCCCTCATGGCCTCTGAGTTAATAGCCCATTTGGTCTCCGGTCTCATGGGCTATTGACTCAGAGGCCTCGAGGAATAATTGTTAAATAATCTATTTTGAAACACAGTAATTTGGTGCAGTTTTTACGTCTTATTACTGTTGTGCCCAGGTCATTCTTGTTTATGACTGCAGTCACCTACCCTTCCCAATCGTGCAAGAAAAGCGAGTCTAGAACAAACTATAAGGCAATCAAAGAACCTTTACTATGATCATTGCGGCAATTGCAAGGCTCAAAATTATTTTTTGGACACTTAGCATGATCTCGCTGGCTCGTTTCAGACAAGTCCAAATGTTGAAAACTAACAAAACCCTAATTGGCATTCACGAAGCTTCAGAACGAGACCATCTCATCTGTATTCTCTGAATTTAAAACAGCAAGCAGCTATAATATTTATTTTTCTAGTTATTTATTTGAAAGCCATGAACTTGTCTGGTCAAAATGATCAGGCAACTGAAAGTTTGTCCAGACAAATGATCATCTTGGCTGGTTGGCTGGACATTGTCCATTGACTGGCCATTATTTTGAGAGCTGAACAGATACCTCACATGCAATGATGCACTTGCCCTTTCTCTTCAATAATGCAATTCAGCTCCACTCTATTAATAAAACACCCATTTCTTGGATGTAACTTACCGCTACATCTAGTCTCCTGAAGCGCCGTATCCGTTGTCGCTTAGTCTCTGGTGCAGGAGTCCCATCTATTGATACAAATCAGTGTGTGTTTCTTATTCATATTAACCCCAGGATCCATTAAACAAAAGCTCTGACTTATTTATAATTATATTGTATGTAGTTGACAGGTATATTGTATGCTTGGTCATATGAAATGTAAGCTAGTGAAGAAGTTGGTTTTTAAAACAACTGTCATGCTGTGTCGGGGATGAGGGGGGGGGAGGCATATATTCAATCAATCAATCAATCAATCAATCATTTATTTTAACACGTTACGTCAAAGAGCTAAAAAAACTCATTCAAAATACGAACGTGTATAAATAAAATCTATAATAACTACAGCTATATAATATTATTCAATTTTAAAAACAACTCAATAAATATATAAAAAACTTGGTAATAAAAACATAAAATGTAAAAAGCTAAAACCGACTAAAAAGCCACATACTAAAAACGTGACTAGGAAAACTATAATACTCGTTTTAAAACAGTTAAAGGCTACAATCGTGCACTATAAGACGCCTTCTAAAAAGCTACAGTCGTGCAATTTACTTCTGAAGTCATTAGCATCTCTTGAAAGACGCACTTGAGAAGGCAAACTGTTCCATAACTTAGCTAATGAATAAGAGAAAGAATTCTTCATAAATTTAAGATTAAAGTTAGGTAATTCCAAATTCAAGCCCTTGCCTCTTAGCCTATATGCTGTATGCCTGTATTTAAAAAGGCTTCCAATATATGTAGGTCATGTACCATTTAAGCAGTTAAAAAGAAGTATTAACGCCTGGTGTAAGCGCCTACAATATAAGGATTTCATGCTAGCCGTAGTGAGCAGCTCGTTGTATGACATTGACTTGTTGTGCCCGATTAATGTTCTCAAAATATAACAGTTGCCATCTTCGAGATGGTCGCGTTGACCCGTACCTATGCCTACAAACAAAGGACTGCAGTATTTGAGATGAGGTAATATAAATGCTTTATAAAGTTTTATCATTGCATCATGAGGAAGAAAACGCCTTATTCTTCTCAGTGCAGAGGCCTTCGCGTAGACTTTCTTTAGTTGATCTGATATGTGTTCTTTATAGGATAGGTCCTTGTCTTGAGTAACTCCGAGAATCTTAATAGATCGGAGAAATTCTATAACGATAGGCACAGGGTCCGACAGATAATG
The DNA here is from genome assembly GCF_958299795.1 of Porites lutea. Classification (NCBI taxonomy): domain Eukaryota; kingdom Metazoa; phylum Cnidaria; class Anthozoa; order Scleractinia; family Poritidae; genus Porites; species Porites lutea. The sequence goes on from NC_133202.1 coordinate 33,987,964, forward strand.
CTTGAGTCTTAGTACTGTTCACTGTTAAATGGTTAGACTCAAACCACGACGAAAGAGTCTGAAGATCTTTGTTGAAGGAAAATTCTAGAATGGTGGGAGATACATCAGACAGGTAGGCAGTCGTGTCATCAGCGTACAGCCGCAATGAGACATTAGGAACACAGAAATTCAATTGAGATTGAAATTCAAATTGAGAAACAAATTTCCCACCATACAAAGACTCAGAAGCTTACATTTTAAGTGATTCATCAGACCTCAGGGGCCTATTTCTTGAAAGTCCTGATAATTAATGAGCCTGGAAAGCTGTTGTTGTTTACATTCAAGATAGAGGTTTTAACAGTTTTGCAGGTGACATGATTAACTACCATTGTTATTGATTCAAAATATTTCCCCGATTATGATTGGTTAAAAGCACACACATAATTCACCATAACCAGCTACCGATGACCAAATTTGGAAGAATTTTGTGTTTTATGAACAGATGACGTCAAAAGTGGAGCTTTCTTGCAGGTTAATGCACCATTAACCGAGAAGACCTGGGGACGAGGTTGAGTTGTTTTGGTTGTGAAAAAATTTGCCCATGAAATTGTGAAAACAAAAATGGCGGACATTTCACTTGATTCAAGAGTAAGAACTAGGCGTGATAATAGCTAAAAACATGGCAAGAACAGCAAGAAGACAACTCGAAGGGTGACATCTGCTGTTTGGAGAATATTTGTGGAGACGAACAGCCCTAAACGTGCACTACCAAAGAGGAACTTAACATCGATGGAGGTAAGCATGTTTTAGCCACTTTTTTAAACTGGGAATTATTTTGAATGAATAATAAAACAATATTATTGAATTTGGCTTTCGTATCATATGAAGAATTATGGAGATCTCGGAGGATGTTATCTACCCCGGCCTACAGCCTCGACGGATAACACCCTCCTCAATCTCCATATTCTTCATAAGATACTCAGCTTCATTCATTAACTGTTAATTAATGCCACTGTTCCATTGAGAATACCTAGTGCACGAGCAATAGAGAAAACACAGAGCAACTAAAGAAAGGGCAACTACACTCATTGGCATTAATTGGGGGGACACCGCTTGGTGATTAGCCTGGTCCCAGGCTATCTACTTGGCAATCAGCCTACTAAAAAGTGTTGACTCCCTCTGTGCTAAGCCTAAGGCCAGCAATGTGCAAACCTAACAAACTCAACCACCTCTTGCGCTCTGTTCTTCAGAACTTTATAGAGCCTTCTTTTTAAAATCAATATTATTACCTGCATAACTCCAGTCTGGCAAATCAGTAAGTGGTCCATAAGCAATTCCATCTTTTGCCTGACCTCGGCTGTTTATAAATCAAAAAACAAAATAAATACAAGGATATCTGGTCACCTTGCCACCAAACTTTTTCACCACCAAGAACTATACAATAATCTTAATGCTTATCGAAAAGAATAGTCTCTAAACAAAAAATCCTCCACATTAAATTTACAATGAAATATAAGAAGGTACGGTTCAAGCTCTAATATTACCTTACTTTCATGAGAAAGGCTAAGCCCTGTTAAGGTATAAAAAATCATAATTATTAATCAAAAAACTTGTATTTGGGCTGGAGGAAGAAGTGGCAATTCTGGGTGAGAAAAGAGTGTCAAATTACCAGTACTTCAGAGTTATACAGCTGTTGCGAGAAAGGTTGTCGGAAAAAGTGCGCATGACAATCTCAAAAGGTATTGTGGGTGGTTTTTGGTTCACTGGTTTTCAAAGAAATTTCAAAGAATGGCACGAGAAGCCATGGATGTATGTTTGCGAGTGCTACAGGAAAGCAACAAAAGTAGGTTCGACAGCTACAGTTTCAAGGACAAGTGTATTGATCATATCCCATATTACCTTTTGGGATTGTCGTGTGCACAGTTTTTTAGACAACCTTTCTCAAAATAGCTGTATATGATGGCGAGTAGACCTCTTGGTGGAGATTTCATAGGTGGTGAGATGGTTTGGTGGCAAGATGACCGTAACATGCTGTCCCTCACAGATTATGGTCATCTCACCACCAAACCATCTCACCAACAATAAAATTGCTACCTAGAAGTCAGCTTGCCACCTATGAATAACTCTGAAGCAATTGACACAGTTTAGTACCTAGTAATAGTTACCTACATTTTACCTTTTCCTTAAGCTTATTCAAATTTGAAGTGGACCCAAATACAAATCTATTGATCCTAATAAAATATTGACGATTCTTGTGTCCAGCTACTGATGCTCTTACTGCTCTTTTCATAAGCATGTGAATTCTGAAGTTCAGAAGCCAACTGACGTTTGCTTTTTTAACAGACCTCTTACGAAACAGAAGTTTACTCCAACGAGTTCAAATGAGCGATCATGGTTAGTGATTTGTGAATGGCAGATTTTGATCCATTTTGTGTGTTTCCCTGTTTCAAGGTTCATTGCTTGTGATCATAATTTTTTGTTTTAAATATGATAATCATATGGGGATTTTACATCAAACTAAAAGTTTCCTGACTGCATGCATTTCTTTGGTGCATGAGCCAGACAATCCATGATCAAAACAATAGCTGTCGTGTACGAACTCACGAAAAGAACTCAGGAGAAACTGTTCGCCAATTGGGCACAATAATACAAAGCAGTGTTTGTGCCCAATGAGGAGTCTGCATCCGCTTGAATTTTTGGAAATAGTTCGGTGAGAATCAGTACCCAGGGGCTCTTTCGCCCGGACTTGAAAACTTTCGTCGCGCCCTTAGTTTTCTCCCGACCCGACTGATTGCCCCTGGGTCTCCGAGGATGGTGGCGAGATGGTTTGGTGGTGAAGTGACCGGATACCACCCCACGTCTTGCGGATGCGCGTTTGATCGATCGCCTTTTATTACCATATGGTGGGTCAATTAAAAATCATTTTAGAGACTTCAAGTTTTAAAAATACACACTCTAAAGCTTAGCACGTACCCCAATCTTATTTTTTGGCCAGCTTGAAGAGCAGAATGTGTACTCCAGTGCCGCCCATAGCAGTTTGAATTAACCACCAAAGGCCTCACAAAAACTGAAACACAAAACCACAGTAGCGATGCTTCAAACTTAGCTTATTAACACTAATTGATCACGTAAGGGTTGGTCCGATTATATAAACGAAGAAAAACATTACCTTGAAAGCCAAGACGAAAGAACCTTAAACAAGACGCCATCTTGGATTATCTGCCAAGTACGTTATGTAAAGCAAATTAAGTGTCCCAGAATGTCCTTTTAACAGAGGGGAAACTGGGCTCAAGAGGGGTAAACACTTTTGTTTCAGTTGTTTTGCTAACACAGAGTACTCACTCACTATTCGTCACGCACATAATACGTGCGGCAATGGTGGTTCCTAACAGAGATCTTCCAAAGCGGCTTCCATTGCTTATCCTCAGAGACAAAGTCCTGTTGCCAGGATCTTCTATGAGAATAGCAGTGAGAGACGATGCCAGGTATCTAGAAATCTGTTTACATTTTACCTTTCCTGACAATGTTATGTCTAATAATTTTGTGTTTGATCGGCAGCCTGCGAATGATCGATTCCAGATTACTAAGAAAGGATACTTTGAGTAGTGTTATCATCGGAATTGTGCCTCGGCGATCAGCTAAAGAGGTTCGTAGTGTTCTTTTATTGAGATCTTGCCTTTTTTTGCTTGGATGAATACGCAAATGTAACGAGCAGGAGTGTTATATTGTTGTACGTGATCATGACTTCTACGTTTGGTGGAAGTGACGTCATCTTGTTGCAGGATGACGCGCACTTCAATGTGATTTTTGGTGGCGTTCGGAAATGACGAAGTTCTAAATAAACTGGGACACTTTCTTCCTGTAGAAAGTTTTCCTAGTTCAGTTTATTTCATCAGCATTAGTTGACGCTTTTAAGTTGTAGAATTGACACTCTCAAATTTACAGATATTCCCCCTCTCTGTACCCCCCCCCCCCCCACCCCACTCATCACCACAACCCCCTACTGGACATGTATACCAAACCTTCATTAAATATTTTCTCTTTTGGCATGCATGTTGGAATACATAAAATTTATATTATTCTCAAATCTCAAACCAGACCAAAATATTTTTGAAAGTTTTGGTTGATTAGAGATTACTTTGGATTGTAGATGGAGATTGTGCTTGTAGTTTGTTTTACTTTTTTGCTAACACAGGTGTAGTCTATGCCATAAATGTTTCAGTCTTATTTGTTTTTATGATTTGAAATCAATATTTCTTATTTGTAAATCACTCACAGTCTCATGACATAATTACTGTACAATAACAATGATAAAGAACAGATAATACAGAACATTTTAAAGCCATGTAATGGTGAAAAATGACAACAAAACAATAAGAACAAAAAACAAAACAAGATATAGTTGACCCGGTTTAACGAATGCCTCGTTATTATGGACAGTTTTCTTTGTCCCCTGGGGAAAGCACTTCCTCAGATTTTCTCTAAATTCAACCTGCTTGATACAGACAGCCAGTTAATATGGACACTTTCTGTGGCTCCCTCAGTGTCCATGTTAATGCGGTTTGACTGTAAAATAAAAAAGTAGGCTACGATTATAAACACTTTTAATCCTTTAAGTTCCAAGAGAGACCAACATCAAGTTTCTCCTCACAATATCAATACATTATACAGAAAAAGGTTATGAGATTTAATAAAAATGATCACCTCAGGGAAAATGTTTTGATATTTTAAAGTCAAGCCAGGTCAAGCATTCGCCCCAAGATCCCGGTAATGAATTTATTATTCGAAGGTTGAATCTGTTGGTAGTTGTAGATTTCAGATTCCTCTATGCATTTTTGCATGCGTAATGAGCCGTGAATTCACACGCGATTCAGTTACAAAATTTCTACCAGCTCAGTTTTCCTAAGAAATTTAATCCATTCAAAGATTTTCAATCTGAAAAAATACAGAGAAGTTCTCGTAAAATATTCACTGCTCATTACACTTGTAGGAATGCCAATTTGAATTTGACACTTTAGTTTCGGGAACGGCGAATGCATTTATTTTTCAAATAATCAATTTATTAATAGAATCTTGGGGGGTAGCTTGACCTGCTTCGACTGTAACAAATTCTCTTAACTAATTCTTTAAGGGAATGTATGAAGGTCAGTTTTGAGAATTTGTAAGTGGATATCAGGGCTTAATTGCCACCTGCAACAGGTGTTACTGGTTGTGGGATAGTATGTTCTAAATATGAAAGCTTTTCTATACCCTGCAGTTACCTTATACACCCATTAATACACTAAATACAGAAATCTACCCCACTTAAACACAAGTCTTTATTTCTGCTGCGGTTAATTTTCAACATCTTTATTAAAACTATAATCATTATTATTCTCTTATGCTCTGATTGGCTTTAGGATGAGGAATCATTATTGCATGCCATGGGAACTGGGGCTGTTGTGGTACAAGTAACAGGTACCAACTGGCCTAAGCCTCTGTACACCCTACTAGTGACTGGACTGTGTCGATTTAGAATTGATAAAATAGTAATGGAAGAGCCATACCTGATAGCAGAAGTTACTCAACTGGATAAACCTGCTGAACAAGGTACATGTATAGTGTCTAGTGCATTTATATTAGTAGCATCAGCATTTATTAAATTGATATTGCCTTAAAATACTTAATAAGCATGTCTTGCAGCAGTATTTCACAAACAGCAAAAAATGATTGCAGGGTGAGTATTATATTATATATTTTTACACATAAATGCACACTACATCATCTTGCTCACTTTTTACATTCTTTTGTGTCTTTGTATACAAAGCTTGCTTGATGTCGAGGATAACATAAAGGGAATAAATTTAAAAGTTAAAAGCAAAGATAAAATTGATCCCCAGTGTATATGTTACAGGTCAAAATTAAATTCAGGTTAAATTATTTTTATCCTTGGTTGATATGATTTAGGGCAAGGAGACAAAAGAAATTGGGAATCAACCTACTGAAGGTAAAAAAAAAACCTAAATTTAATTTTGACCTGTAACATATGCATGTTTTTGTTGAAAATATCTTTTATTTAAAGGTCAGGTTTATGCCCGGTTGACATTAACTAACTTTTGGTGTTCTATTTTATGTTAATAATTTGATAAAAATTGTGAAGCCAGGAGATGGATTTTTCCTTTTCTATGATGCAAAAGCTGAAATTCTATGCCATTTTTATAAAACTGGGGACAAAGATAAATAAAGATGTACTTAACTTGTTTGAAAATTTACGGCCAGGGAGCTTAACTAAAAAAAACATGACTAAACCTGTATTTGTTTTCATTTTTCTATAATTTTAAATAAGACTTCTAAACAAATGTGTACATATATAACAATATTATTTTTTTACACTTTTATTAGCAGTTAATACTAAGATTTTTAGTGCTATTTCAATAGAGAAAACAATATTGAAGGACTCTGTCAGTGCACGGAAAAATGCCCTTCATTTCACAAGACAGTAAACTTGAGGCAATTTAAAAGTAGAATCCTGCAGTTTGTCAGAGGTCACATGGGGCTTTTTCCCTTGTGTAAAGATCAGTTGCTTTGCACCATAAAGTTTGAAACTTAGAAACAGAGACAAACTCAAAATAAGACTTCTACACTCACCCAAAATACTTCCAAAACTTGGAAATTGAATATCACTAAAAAGTTTTCTGAGACCCACAGTTACAGGTATAAAAATTTGCTTATACCTTTTTTTCGCTGTCACTCCAATCCGTTTTTTCAAACTTGGTTCACTTAGTTGCAACATGATTAACATTTGTGTTTGTAGAAGCTGAAATCAGGAAGAATGCTGAATTGACAACTCTTGCGGAGGAATTTCGACTGTATGCGAATGAACTTGTAGACATGCTGGATGGGAGAGTGCCTTTTGTTTCTAGATTCAAGGTTAGAATCAGATGTATTCATGTTAGAGAGGTTAGGCTTTGAAATCAGATGTTAATCAATTGCCAGACAGCTGTTGACAATAATAATGACTATATTCATAATTGCCAGCAAGAACTGCTAAGTGTATCTTACAATAATAAGAGTAGGTATAAATGCAACCAGTTATTTGCATATTTTTGCAATACACAAGAAAACCAAAAGAGAGTCATTATCATTTGCTTGCACCATAATGCATTATTTGAAACTTAAAGCGTACGTCAACATGTGTATGCACAAGTGGTCCAAAAACATAGGAAGGAAGTCACTTTGATGCACTTGGGTGTGTTCACTCTCTTGATGCTTTGTCAAAACGATGTTGATCATCAAAAAGCAACTAGCTTATAGCAAAATTAGTTTACTTTGTTGTTTTTACATTTTTCAGGACATGTTAAGTGGAATTCCTGATGGCAGTCTTCCTGATACACTGGCAGCAATCGTTAAAGCTTCTTACCTGGAAAAGTTAGAGGTATCAAATTAACACACATTTATTTGAATTCTTTGCAAAAATGATTGAGATATTTCAAGACTATTAAGTTTTCTTACATGAAGGAGTTTTGCATTTTCTGTACAGCCACAAAAAGATTGGGTAAACTGTGTATGTACGGAAGAGTATAATGAGATTCCAGCTGAGTGAAGGAAATAGGGGACAGTTGCTGTAAAGTTAACACTTGGATGCACAAGGGAGGTGTAGAGGTCACACTGCCTATTTAAACTCCCTTGTAACAACAACTTTTTTTTTCTTTTATAAAAGTAAAATCAAAATTCTCCATTCTTGCACCTACCTGTTTTTTATGGATGCAGGACAGTGACGTGGTTTTTAGACTTCCTATAAAGTAATGCCATGTGTGTGTGTTGATTATTGCAGATCTTAAATACTGTAGACTTGATTGAGAGATTTAAGAAATCCCTGAATTTGTTAAAGAGGCAAAAAGAGGTACTAGTAACTAATAATATTGTTGATGAATGATACAAGACTATGAAACCCTTGTAAAAATCCATTGAAATCTGACTTGTTTCACTTCCCACCCCTACTTCCGTCAACATGATTTCATGATCTTCATAGTTTTCGTGGATTTTTTTCCCCACTGAAATGAGGCCTAGTAATTGGCCAGGATAAGAACAAAACACAGGGAAGATGGGCTGTCACTAAAATGCTGGTATATATGTTGCAGGTAATTTTTTTTCTCAGGTAAATGTAATTTTTCACTAGGTACAGTTTTTAACCTAGGTAACTTTGCACCACAATATATCTTCGTAATATAAAGGACTTCGTTACAGAGGTTCGTTATATGGAGGTTCCACTGTAAGTAGGGAAGTGAACAGCTGGGAAAATGCTCCATTTTCCTTTGTTTCTGTTGATAGTACACTTAGCTGTGTTGGTAGTCATGCATACATGCTTATGCAGGGTTTTCATTAAGAATGCTAGTAGCAAAGAAAGGTGTAACCGTACAGGGGGATATTGTGAAAGAGGCTCCACATCTGAATGAAATAGTCGTAGGCTGTCACACCTTAGCCAGAGAATTCTGCATATATGTAGTAAACAGAGAATTCTCCAATCTCCAATGCCTAATGAACACCTGAACACCCTGCTTATATAAAAGAGGTCTCAAAATCCCATGCCCCTGGCTCTTGGTGATAGCCCAAGTGGAGGGGAGGGGGGGGGGGGGGAGAGAAAGACAAAAGAGGCTGTCTCTGTCTGTTTTCCTTGGGACCAGACTTGCACACTTGTTATTGGTATTAAAGTAAAACCACGCTAAAGAGATACCCTCTTAATACATACACCCCATTATTAAAGACAGTTCGCTTTGTCCCTGTGGAAAGAAACCCTAATTACAATTTCTCTAAATAGGGACACCCTGTTAATATGGACACTTTCTTCCACCCCCTCAGTGTCTATATTAACAAAGTTTTACTGTATTTATGTGGACCTTTTTCTAATTTAACTTTTAGGGGTTGAAGAGCTCCAGCCCTATGAAAGTTGAGATAAACCGGAGGGTTTTAAAAAGTGGTACTCCCAAGGTGATTATTATTTTTACATAAATAATATTTAATTTAAATATTGTTGCATTTAGCATGCCCCATTTATATATACTGGGGTGAATAAAGTTGGTATTTGACCATTTTCTTAAGTGTTTGACATTATTGATGGCAAAGCCTTTTTCACTAAAAGCATTTATCAAGATTTTTTTTATTGAAATTCATATATTCATCTGAAGTTTTAAAACTGTTTCTGTTGAGCCTTTTTCTCTTTAGTAGAAAGTTTGGAAGCTGAAATATGTGGTGGTTAACCTTCAACGTTTTCATCTCCGGTTTTGTTTGTAATGTTTGTTTGTTTTAATGACAGCGTGGTGGTAATATGATTGTGTCAAGAGATCATAAGAGGATGGGAAGAAGTTTTGATGAAGAGGATGACAATGATGATGAAGATGATGTTGAAGAACTAGAAAGGAAGATAAAGTACTGTATCCCAGTTGTTTACCTAATTTATTTTTGTGTGTAGGTTTTATTGTTAGTATAAAGTTTTTTTAAAAAATAATCTGTTTTGCAGGGGCTACACAAATAAGGGTATAGAATGGTAAATTCTAGACTTTGTGAGACTGTGAAACCTCCAAACCTGAGACTTTCATATTCTTAAAACTCCAAGCCCAAAACTCTGAACACTGAAAAATTTGACTCCTAGAGACCAAACGGAAACAAAAAAATAACAAATCCGAGACTCTGAGAACCGTGACTGACTAAAAAAACTAAGAAGCCTCCAAAACCCAAAAATCACCTGCAAACAAGACTTTGAGACCCATCAAAAACATTTCTGAGATTTCAAGATTGGGCCAAAAATTTCTGAGACTCGTTTTTCAAGGTGCCATTCTATACTCTTACAAAGAGATGTACCACTCTGTCCTCCAGCCCCATTTCAGAATAGAGTTTTCATTCAAACAATAAAGACATCGCTAAGTCTCATTCTATCCAAATGGATGATTGAATTCTAATACACTCCTCCCCGATGAATCTTTCTAAAATGTCATTACTTTGTGGTGTGTCCAGCTATGCAATGTTTTAATGGAGTGTATTTTTGTAGGTCAGCTGATCTACCAGAGCATGCTTTTAAAGTGGCCATGAAAGAGCTTAAGGTGGGTAATTTACTTGAATAGGCCTTTTTCAGAAAATGCCATAATACTCTTTGTTGTCGCTCCAACATTTTGCATAAGCATTGTTGTCAGTCTCTCTTGGGGGTGATTGTAAGTACCAAAAGAAATTGAAAACAATGCGAAAAGAGGAGCCTGCAATCCTAATCTCCAGGTTATTATTACGCTGCGTCGCATGTAGGTAGCAATCATTTATTTGGATTTCCACTAAGAATGAATGGAATGCACCGAACACAATTTGATCATGTATGTTTGGACCCTCTATCACTCATAATCTAATCAGGTGTGTATTGAATATCTGCATGTATAACTTACGAAAAAGCACAGCTATAGAGCCAAAGCATTTTGACCTTTTGACCGATCATTAATTGTTGACCCACACTCATTAGTATTCCTACCCCCACATGGACTTTCTTCAAACCATTTGTCATTGTCCAAATTTGGTCATGACTGCCAGCTCGTTTTAAAGAGGGGAAATAAACAAAAGGGTATGGAAACTATTTAGAATGAATTATGAGATTATCATGAAGTTTTTAGTATTATTAGTAAATGAGTGAATGCAGGGACTGTTCACTAGAACATAAAAAAGTCAGGCCATTGTGGAGAGATGACTATTAGGTTTTACTACTTTACTGCCGTCCTTGAATACTGATCAGTACTTTTTCATCATTGTAGAGATTGAAAAAGATGCCACCACAGTTCCCTGAACATGCCACATCAAGGTGAAATAGTAATTTGGTCTGAGGTTGCATTTTAAATAGGTAGTCCCAATGACTTGGACTTCTCTCGTGCCATGTCTGTTCTTTACCTCATCTGGTAAACATTTCATGGTTAACAAGTATGTCATCTGTTGATGTACCTTGAAAGGGTGGGTACTTTCCAAAACGGAAACCCATTTCCAAAATGAATATCTCAACTCCAGGCTAGAGAATTGCCAAAGCATTGTGAATCATCAAAATAGCAGAAAAAAGGGGAAATTCTTCTGTAAATGCGCTGTAACTTAATTTCTTTTGTTGAGTATGAAATTCATTTTGATTGTTTTCCTACTAAGGAATTATTTGGAATGGATGATTGACCTTCCATGGAGCAAAGAAACCAAAGACAAGTTAGATATCCCTCAGGCAAGGTGAGGAACCAAGTAGCTGTAGATATCAATTTTCTGAAGTATCAGTGTGAATGTCCTTGCTATTTTGGAGGCAAAGAAACACTTCAGGGGGTACTGTATGTTTCTTTTTCCAGTTTCTTTTTCCTGAGGGGGATCCAGTCATCGATCACCCATACCCAAATATACTGTACATCTACATATTTATCTTTAGGGAGCTACAGTATATTGAAGAAATTTAGCAAATAAACTAAATTTTGATATTATTTATAAGTAATAAACTTCTTTTCATTAATTTTATTGCAATTTTTTTAAGGCTTGATCTTGATCAAGATCACTATGGTCTGGAAAAATTAAAGAAGAGAGTAATCGAGTATCTTGCTGTTCGCAAATTAAAAAACAGTTTAAAAGGTAAAATTCAACCGTAATAAGTTTTATTGTTTGCAGTTTAGTAAAGTTGCAGTAAGTTGTATTTTCTTTTAAGTCTTCACATTGAAGGCAGTACATGCTGTACCATTTTTGCTTTATACTTAACCAGTTATGACACAGCTGTCAGACAGTTTAGTAAGATTTCTACTGAGAGAGCAAGCCAGCCAGTCTTTTGGTCTTTATTTTATTTTTATTGGGTAAGTTAACAAGCTTCTCATTTAGTGTTACATCTCCTTTTACATTACAGGACCAATTCTGTGCTTCGTTGGCCCTCCTGGAGTTGGTAAGACAAGCGTAGGAAGGTCTATTGCAAATACACTCGGCCGGGAATTTCAAAGGTACTGGACAAATTCCCATAACTGTGTTTGTAATACGCTCTCCTTCCTTGTTAGCTTGTTAGTAAGAATTTTCTATTATTTTATTTCTCTTTCAGGATATCACTTGGTGGAATTTGTGACCAGTCTGACATCAGAGGACACAGGTGGATGATGATGTTTACTTACCATGTTGAACGCATTCTATATTAATTACAAACTACTCCTTGGAGTTAAATCCTTTTTGTTCATGGTTGACAAAAATATCATATTTTATTATCAAAACCCGGTAATTCAGCCATGACTCTATCAATATTATTAACATCTAGAAGCGATGAAATGAAGACTTTTCACTGACCATGGACAAGAGATAAATCATTGGTCACGTTTTTTTTAAATTTCTTGTTCATCATTAATTATTGTGTTTGTAAAATGCTTTTGCCACCAATTGAAAGTCATTGCTATTTTACAAGTGTGGCTGAAGATTTGAACTCAGGACTACTGTGAACAAATCCAGCTCGTGATCAGGGCGGGACTTGAACAAGGGGCCTCTGGATTACAAGTCTGGTGCTCTAACCACTCGGCCATACTGGCTTCAGTCAAGAAGTGCATCAGGAGTCTGAATGGTGGTCTCCCTTGCAGCCATTGTTAGTGTCATCATGTAATGCTCCTCCAGGTTTGTGGGAAAGAGCATTGCATGACAACACTAAAAACAGCTGCGAGGGAGACTATCTGAATATGGGTACGTGGGTACCTGCTCATTATTGTGACCTTTTTAGCATTGTCCCCTTCCTTCTTTTGGTTTCTGATTTCTTTAAATTGAGGTGATTTTGGTTGGTATCTTGTTATAGGCGCACTTACATAGGATCCATGCCAGGAAGAATTTTGAATGCATTGAAAACAGTTGGCGTCAAGAACCCAGTCATCTTGTTGGATGAAGTGGACAAGATGGTGAGATGGCTTTGCAGTTTGTGGCAGAATTAAGCCTAAAAAAGGACTCTGCATGCATCTAATATTCAATCTATAAAGAACAATGTAACAATAAATACTTTAATTGTGCAATTTAATACTACAAAGTGTGACATGTTGAGAATGGTTTTGTTTTATATTTGTAGGGTAAAAGCCTTCATGGCGACCCAGCTGCTGCTTTGTTGGAGGTCTTGGATCCTGAGCAAAACTGGACATTTGTAGACCAGTATCCTATCCTATCTTTTACAGTGAATTTGTTTGCCTATTATAAATACTGGATAAACTTTAGAATACCCAGCAGCTTCTTGGCATCTTGTTGAAGAGCAAATGTGTCCCTCGTGTTGTGCCATTCTTTATAGTGTGCCAACAAGTGGCTGGATATTCTGAAGTTGCTCCCCCCCTGACTCCCTAATACTTTTGCAAAGTTTTGGTTTTCTTATTAAAATTTATCTTGGGTACGTCACTTTTTTTAACCCGAATTACTTTGATTCCATCCGATCGATTCTCGTCTCCTATTTAACTGATTAACCCGGCTTCTCATTGTTCCGTCCCAATTATTAATAAGAAGTCGGGCTCTATAATAGTGTGATTTCAAACTTATCTTGTTTTATAAGCAGTTTCCTTAACTTACATCTAGCTATCTGAACATTCCATTTGATCTTTCACAAGTGAGTACTTCAAACTTATGTTCGCTTTACACTTCAGACTAAATAGAAGTAGTTATACACGTCCTATTTTGTCTGCAGGTTCTGTTCATAGCCACTGCTAATACAGTCAGCACAATTCCTCCTGCCCTGTTGGATCGAATGGAGGTAAGCAGTCCAGGGAATATCATTACCCTAAGAAAGTGAGATAGTCTCAGTCTTGAGAATTCCCTCCCTCGTACACGGAGATCTAGATGTTTTTTGCGGGGTTGTTAAGGAGTCGTACGGCTCTTCCTCTTTCTAAAAGCGAGAGAGATATTTTGGGGGGGACAAAGGTTCCTTGCTAGCAGAGGTCTCTCACGACGAGGCAAAAATGAGAGAAAGGAGCCTCGTCGTGAGAGACCTCTGCTAGCAGGGAATGACAAAGAGTGCCTATCCCCTTCTTAAAGGGCGAGAGAGAGAATGTTCAAAATTGATTTTATTCTATTTGATGCTTATTTTTTCAGTTAATCATGGTTCCAGGGTACACCCAGGAAGAAAAGATCGCCATTTCAAAACGACATCTTCTACCCAAACAGTTGAAGGTTTGTCGTGCACACTCTGGAAATTATTTAACTTGCTTCTTTTTTACCGATTTACCGTTGAATAGATTCTAACATCGCATTTGTAAGGTCAAATTTGACACAAAATGTTGGCAAGAGAATATTTCGAAGAAGTTGATGATTGTTTGTATTTTCAGTTTTCCTTCGTAGTTTATAATTATAAACTATTTTGCAATCGGCGAGCAAATCTTTTATACCTGCCAACTCTCACGCCTGCGAGTTCAAAACTTCGATCTCACGCCGGCTCACGCTTGCGGGCCAATTTCTCACGCCTGCTTGAAAAATGTGAGTTGTTGCCGTCTTTCTTGACACAGTTTCCAAAAATATGTTAACTCAGACCCATGTAAGGAACGAAAACCATGTGTAAAACGAATAAATGACAATACCTTCTTCGCGATCTCTGATTTTGTGGATAAGCGTTTTCTCAATAACTTCGCCTTCGGCAGACTTCGGACGTCTTCGGAAGACTTCGGACATCTTCGGCAGACTACGCAATTCTTCGGGAATCTTCGGAAATGATCGTGTCATCTTCAAAAATCCCAGCACTCCCAGGATAAAAATCTCACTCTTATATGTCAGAAAAAGTTGGCAGGTGTAATCTTTTATGGTTTGTTTCAGGAACACGGACTCACTGCTGAAGACATAGAAGTTCCCGACAATTCACTCAAGGCGATAAGTAAGGGTGCTTTTTGGAATAAACTAGAAAAAAAATCTAGTAACCTCTTTCTAAAACAGATACCTTTGGAAAAGTGTTCGTCTCACAAAGAGTCAAACAAAATGTCTGAAGAACGGAAGGGAATAACTCTCAGGTTTCCGTTTTAGGGGAGGATGTCTGTGTTATAAGGGTTTGCCGCTGGCCATGTTTTACCCCTCCCCGGCAAAATTGTCTAAAACGGCTCACCTTGACCGAGTTGACCCGGCTGGGCAAACCAAAGTGTTTCTGTGGAGAAACGTTGGCCGGGCTAGAAGGCCGACCTTACCATCACAAAAGCCGAGCCAACTTTTTCTTTCATCTCTTGTAAACTGTTCGCCACGTTTCGTAAGGGAGTGTATAAAAAATTTGATCGCTCGGGAGAGCTCGAGTACGCGGGTGGCCCTTCTACCGGAGACAAACCGGGGGGTTATTTTGATTCGTTTTCATACCCGAGAATCCATAATCTCTCTTTAGCATCAGATTCTTCATCGTTTGTGAATTCGCATTTTTTATTTTGTTGGAAGAAAGAAAACTCCTTAAACTAAGAAAAAAAAAAAAAAAATGTTTTTTCGTTGCAGTTTCTAATTACACTCGTGAGGCTGGGGTACGATCACTTGAACGGAAGATTGGTGGCGTGTGCAGAGCAGTCGCTGTGCGGGTAGGGACATGTTTTGGCCTTAACCTAATATGCCATTACTTAACTTGCTTTGTTTCCAGCGGGAAAACAGGACTACCTTTTCAAAGTATACGTACCCCTATTCTTCGCGGGTAAAAACGTGTGTTAAATTTGCATCCCATGGTAAATGGAAAGCGCCCTATCTGTGGAATACCAAAACAGCCATTATTTAAATCCTGTTATTTCGTGCTTCCAGGGTGAAAATAGCTACCAACTTGCCGTATGTCGTGTTTATTTCTTTACTGATTTCTTACATGTAGGTCGCTGAAGCCGCAAGAAATGCATCAGAGAAAACTAAAGACATCGGTAAAGAGGAATCTAAAGAACAAGAGGGTGCAATCTCCAACACTACAGCTGTTACTGTTACGGACAGAAGGGCGTTCTTGGTCACTGAAAAGTTTTTAACTGATGTGCTAGGGGTGAGGGCCCGGTTGCATAAAACCTGCACTTAAGTGCTCACTTAAGTAGGTCACTTACGAATCCGCTATGGGTACACTTACGGGTCGTGCATGGAACACACTTAGCACTCTCGTAAGTTTCTGTAACTTACGGGCTCACTTAAGGGCTTACGTAACCTTGATATAGTACTTTATTAACGATTCACTCTTTTTTTTTTAAGCTAACCATCGGTGAGTGTAAAGAAAGTAAAATTCGTTTCCAACACTTTTAAGCCTCTCAAAAAATGAAATTTGCATGCAAACGTTATTTTTCTTCAATATCTACTGAAAATGATAGTTCTTCTTCTTTTTTCACAAAAGTGTACATCAGAGGTTAACAAAGCGCATTAGAACGAATTACGTGAAGAAAAATACTTTTTTTCACTTCTCAGTAAAAGATCTCGTTAAATTTAGTAAAAACAGTGACGATACGGGACCTATATAGGTCCCGTAAATTTACGTGCTATTTTTCCCGTAAAAAAAGTTTTATGCAACACCCGCAATTTCTGTTGCATAAACGACACTTAAGTGAACACTTAAGAAAATCGTAAGTGCAACCACTTAAGTGAATTCCCTAAGTGGACCACTTAAGTGATTTCATGCAACTGACTTAAGTTACGAGTGCACGTACGTGTACACGTAGTTGTTACGGACGTTTTATGCAACCGGGCCGAGGTTCTCATTTGCCTTTGTGTTAATTGTGTTCCTTGCTGCTGGAATCATTCCTTTTCTCATTCAAGTTTTTGTCGGCATATATATAAGCAGCTGGATACTTTTGGCAACTGCGGAGCGCAAGACTGCTGCTCATTAACTTCCTTTGGAAACAAAATCAAACAAATGGAAATTTGTAATTTGCAATGAAAAATCTTTGGCAAATAGTTAGTTACTCTTCAAATTTAAACCTATGAAAACAGTATTTTTTTGCTCTGAGGGTCACGTGTCGATTATCAAAATATATTAAGTGCTTCTCTCGATGAAGAGCCCTTCTTTTTGGTATTGTTATCTAATGATATAAATATTTTCCAGCCTCCTGCGTTTGAATCTGAGGTGGCTCAAAGACTTTCTACCCCTGGGGTTGCTGTCGGTGAGTGTTGGGATTTTTGTTTATCTTTTATGCTCATCGGTCTCTTCCAAGTACTCGTAAATTCTTGACGCCCTGTTAATATGCATATATCGCTCCTCGCGGCTCAGGGATAAGTCTGTGAAGTAACTTGAAAGCAATTCATTTTAAGAAACGCAAGATAAACGTAGGGCTTTCATTTGAATCATCAAATTTTCAAAAGACTTCAGAGACTCAAAAACTAGGGCTTCATTTCACGATGACGTCAATTTCCTTCTGTAACCAGAATTCTTTCCTTGTTTACTTTGGGTCTCAGATTTAGCAATCCCCGGTAGTTGTAATCAAACGTCATGGTCGTGGGTATAAAAGATCTAAAACGATAACTCTTAATAGCACTGGTGACCTGTTGTACATGTGACTTGAATACATGCCTTGTTCAGCACCTGTGCCACCTACGATTGCTGTCAAGAAACTAGACTTACAAACCATTTAGAAACCTGGTTTAAGAACTTATATCATTTCTTTTGATATTCCAGTCAACTGGTTCCCAAGTTTATCCCTTACTACACAATTCTGTCTGCTGTCATTGTGGTTTTTAACCATGTGTTTTCTTTTCTTGTTCGCGTGTTCTCCTCAGGTTTAGCGTGGACGGCCATGGGCGGAGAAATCATGTTTGTTGAAGCCACGCGGATGGGAGGGGAAGGAAAATTGACCTTAACAGGACAGCTTGGTATGTGTCTCATATATATTTATTTAAAACATTTCCTCAAAATACTACTAGAGAACTAGACAAAGGAACTTGTCTCAAAGATTTAGTGGCTCTGCTCTTAAATTTGTCCACCTTTGTAGACCTCATGATCAGCGCAGTAATGGTTACTATATTTACAAGAAGGAGTAAGATATATGCTCCAAAATAGTTTGCTGCTGAAATCAGTAGAGTTTTTTGTATGAGCATAATGTTTGCTTTAATCTTCAGGGGATGTCATGAAGGAGTCTGCACAGTTGGCGCTAAGCTGGCTTAGGAGTCGGTCCGTTGAGGTGTATATTTTTACCTTATTTAGCAATCAAAATTTGCAGTCATTCTCAGCTTAGTATCGTGATACTTTTATACTGAATGGCACCAAAATCTGATGAGGTGTTTCAAATACCATGCGACACGCTAAGCGCGAGAGAACGGTTTGACTTCCAATTGGCTGAAGAAGTTACCGCCGTTTTCAAACCAACAGCAGTGCTTAGGAATGCCCAACCAAAGCGAGTACGAACCTCTTCGTCTTTTAACACTTGTGTTAACAATTCCATTGGCGGATCTAGGCCCAGGCTCCCTTCTAATTCTTAGGCCAAAGTAGAACCCGCGGGGCGGAGAAAAATTCAGTATTTTCGAGGCTGGGGCCCCTTCTTTTCTTACGCTCTGGATGAGCAAACCCCCACTTACTTGAACATCTGAATCCGTCCCTGATTTTCTCACTTACTCTGATGTTGCGATGACTTTGCATGGCTATATTAATGGCACCAAAAGCAATTGTGCAGTTCCAGAAAATAACCATACGCCTCCTCCCACGGAGCACACTTTTCCTTTAGACCCCAACCCCCCTTACCCTGCTAGCAGAGTCGCTTCGATCTTTCCTAGGTAAGTCAGGAAAGAGGAAGGCGAATATGTCTTCGAATGCGCCTTCCTCTTTCCCGACTTATCTAGGAAAGATCGAAGCGACTCTGCTAGCAGGGTAAACCCCCCTGGGATTTCCATTGTAAGCCGTCCCCAACCCCTCGGAATTTCCGTTGCCCTCCACGGGGGGTATGGATTTTTTCCGGAACTCCACATTGCTAGCCTGCGCGCAGACGAAATTAAACTCTGGTTAACTCAGAGTTTAGTTATCGTCAGCACGCAAGCTACACATTGCGGAAATGAAAACAATGTAACAGTTACCACTTATAGATGTTTCCAGCAACAACAATTTGCCATCTGTCCCCATCGAATTTACAAATACTAAAAACTGGCTCACTACTTGTTTGTCTCTCTTTTTGACCGTTATATAGTACTTCCTGACGTCAGAGGACGGTATTGACCTTCTGGAACGAACAGATGTTCATATCCACTTCCCAGCAGGCGCTGTGGGTAAAGACGGCCCTTCTGCTGGTGTTACCATCGTAACCGTCCTTGTTTCGCTATTCAGGTATTTAATTTATTCAATTTTACAGTCTGAATTATGCTTGGATGTCTCTATGTGTTCACTTTTCAACCCAATCGAATCCGATCGATTGGGTGCTTTGGTACTTCGTTCCTGCTCGTTTAGAATTATGGCCAATGCAAGCGAGACCTTGTTTACAAATTGTACCTATTTAGCATAGAATCATCATTATCCAATCCAGTTACAAGAGTGTCAACTCGGGTTAATTTCACTCATCTGGCTTTTCGTGTTTAAAGTGCTTATAGGTAATTTAAATATTATGATAAAAACCAGTTTCTTCTTGTCTTCCCAGTGGACGCTGCACCCGTTCTGACACAGCCATGACAGGTGAAATCACGTTAAGAGGCCTTGTTTTACCGGTAAGGCTTGTAATTCGCTTTTAATTTGTTACCGCTTTGTCTACAAATAGCTTCGATTGAAAATGGGAGAGAATAGAGATGGAAACTTTTAAGATATGGTGAGTCCTCGGAATGTTCTTTTTCAGGTCGGTGGAATCAAAGAAAAAGTACTGGCAGCTCATAGAGCGGGTCTGAAAAGGGTGATATTGCCAAGGCGGAACGAAAAGGTGAGAAAGGGGCTTGGTAGCCTGTGCCAGGCTCTCAGATTGTATAGTGGGTACTTATTAAACGAGCAAAGCGAAAATAAGACGCGTGCGACTTGGCAAAGGGGGCCGGTGGCGGCGGGCCCCGTCTCTCCCCAGTCCCCGCGCGTTTTCTTATTTTTGAACGACTTTTCACTTTCACCACTATCTCGGAGCCTGGAACAGGCTAGGGCCTTGGCAAAACCTACTCCAACCCCGGCTAAAAAGACCGTATCGGTGAGAAAATGTCATGACCAGTGGACTGGACTTCGCATCGAACAGTCCACTGTTTGAACTGCAACAGACATTTTATGCACGTTTTCTCACGCCTCTTAAACACTGAAACTTCCATGGATACTGTTATACAATATGTAGGGCCATGGGTGACCTTGGGATGGAACAATTTACGTTTCCACGCAACCACGGTAGTAGTGTGCGAATTTACGCTGGTTGGGTTGCTGTGCCCGTGTAATACTTGACCAACAAATGGGTTTAGTGTGGTTACGATTCATAGTAATTTTGTTTCGGTTCTTTCAAATGTAGGATCTTTCGGAGCTACCGGATAATGTAAAGGTAAAGTATTTAACAGTGACACTTCTACTTACCCTTTTCTTATCTACAATATGATCATAGGAGGAGTTTGAGATGAAATAATGTTCGGCTTTAGTTCAGGAATTGATTCCCCTCTCTGATTCCCCTTCGCCTGCGTTGAGAACTCGGTTACAATGACCCAGTAACCAAAGTTGACTCCTATCTACTCGATATCCATGAAAATAGTTAAATCTTCCTATAGCTAGATATCACTTATTTGTTATGATCTATCATAGTTTATAAAATAACTTAAGATAGTACGTGCGTTCTGATTGGTTAAAAACCTATGGTTCATTGTGCCGGTAAACTCATAGAAAACTTAAAGTTATTTTATAAAAGCAGTAGACCACACTTTCTATGGGTTTACCGGCGTGATAACCCACGCAGGATGTTGGGAGAACACTCGAAAAGCTTGTAAATCACTCGCCTTCGGCTCGTGACTCGTGTTCTGTTGACATTCCAAGTGGGTTATCACGCCGGTAAACCCATAGAAAGTGTGGTCTATTGCTTAAATATCCCACATGAGTGTTTATACCACATGCTAGTCTTTGGTCAATATAGCCAGACTTAATATAACGACAAGATAATCTAAAGACAATCATTCCGACCGGTACCCTTATCGTGCACTTTTTATTTAACAGAACGAGATGGACTTTATCCTGGCTAACAAGGTGGAGGATGTTTTACGTGCGGCTTTTGATGACGAATTTCCTGGAATGCCACAGGCTGTAGGCAGCAAACCACTGAGCAGCAAATTATAGTAAATTAATGAGTATGGACTTAAATATATATAAATCGTCGGCCCACTGCAGCAAAAAAAGGAGCTTGGGTGTCCTGTGTTGCGAACAAAAGTGTGATCAAAATTAAAGAAGCACGAAACGTTTGTATTTAGTCTTCGTAGCCGGCAGAGAAAAAGCAAACTGTTAATATTGCATCTCAGTGTACGCACTGGTCGATTTATTGGGGGGGGGGGGGGAGGGGGGCGTTTTTCACTGTACGCTTAATTCAAAACTTTGGTTTGTTCGCCAAATGGCTCCTGAAAACTGCTTGGAAACATGTCTTAATGACCTATGACTGTGAGAGGAACGATTTTAAGATTTAAAGCTGCGATTTTGGAAGCCAATAAAATGGGATTTAACGCATGTCATTTACCAATGGCTGTTCCGCTTGAACAAAATCTTCACCTGGCCTGCGTTAATGGTTTAAACGATCCGAGGGCCGGCAACAACGTAGGCTAGTAACCCAGAGATATATCACAGTGAATCATCTTACGATCCTCGTTTTCTCGTTCCATGATAAGTTATGGAACCTCGTTCGCGTTTGGGCCACAAATCCCACAGATAATAGAAACTTTTTTTTTGGGGGGGGGGGGGGGGGAAGTACAAAAAAAATATTCGCGCAAGGGAAAATTAAATGAAAAAAAGTTCATGCACGCCAATTAATCCTAAAACATATTCATGCTATGGCCTAAAAAAAATTCTCACAAGGAATTTGATAGCAACAAAAATTCCTGCCGCTCGAAAATTCCCCTCCCCCCATAACTTTACTAATGGTCCGTCCCTAACCCAAACTCGGTTGGTCATTGTGTAGTGCGGAGTGTTGTTTAAAGGCCCTCCAGTAGATAAGAGTTTTCTAATACTTATCCGCTGGAGAACGCTACACAACACCTAAACAGGAGCCTGGTGTTTCCGTAAACTAAGGGTGTTTTCCATTTGTCAGAACTGACCAAAAGACCATTCCCGTCAGAATCAATGAGAATCAAAAATATCCGGCCAAATCAGTCAAATCCTTATGGTATGGTCGAAGGAAATAATTTTTGAGCAAAAACTCTTGGAGAAGGCCTTCGTTGTAAAAATGACTGGTCCGGCCATGGAACGGAGAGTTCCCCGAGCTCCAACGAAACTGTCAGCTCTGCAGGATAAACTCAATTGTCTTTTCTACTATATTATTCTGAAATTTCCAGCTGTTTATGTAAATCACTTGTCGGGAGAAACTTTTGTGTGCGTGCTCGTGCTAATTGATTTCAGCTTAAAAGATCGAAAGTGAGTTGCATTGCGAAAACGGTATTGTCCGGTAACGTTTACGAAGTCTAAAATCTTAATCTGTTCCGGTTCAGCTGTACAAAATATAAATTGCGTAACTGGCGTTTTTGTAGGAGATGCGTAGTTAAGCTTTGATAGATTGTGCTAGCATACATTTTGGCATAATTCGCCATCACGAGCGTAAAAAGCACTGCAGCATAATTTGCACATTTGGCTAGTTTCGCAGTACAAAATTGTCATTTACGGATCATGACACCAATTTTTGGCCCGAAATAAGTGTAACAGGCTAATTTAAGTAACAAAATCAATTTTTTGTCGGCTTAATGTGGAACCTTGGTCCACACAGGAAGTGACCATGTATGCGCATAACTAGTTCCGTTACCCGAGATGGCGTCTGCGTGCTGCTTGTTAATTGTTTGAGTTTTTGTAATTGTCAGACAAAGAATTATGCACTCTAAACGTTTCTAGAAGTAAATAGGGCAAATGTGTTGCCATTTACTTGTTTGTTGCATAGTTATTGAGGTGCTTTTACCAAATTTAAAGTAAAAAGAAGAAGCATAATTTCTGCATTATTTGCTAAAATGACCATAATTTACATGAACTAGCACAATTATTGGCATAATTGTAAAACTGTGCGAACACTTCTGGTAGCATATTATGCACTTTTTTGCTAGCACAATCTATCAAAGCCAAGGGCTAGGGGCCCGTGAACGAGCAGCGAAGCTGCGAGGAAAATGGGGCGGAAACAACGTTCTGCGTTGCAGGCGTTGTTTCTTCTCTCCCTCTCCCTTGTTTTTTCTTTTCTTTTTTTTTTTTGGTGTGTTTAACGAACGCTGAGCGGAGGGCAAACGAGAAAACAAGTGGTGAAGAGGAAGAGGAAGAAGATCTTCCTCGCCTTGCGCCCCCCCCCCCCCCCCTCGTTTTCTCGATTAACGTGGGTTAGCGCGTGTCTCTTACTTCACGAACCACAGGTGAAAAACACACCAAAAAAAAAAAGCGCTCGCGGTTTCGCTCGTCGCTCGCGCTCCCTTTCCCTGTCCTTTAACAAAACTTCCAGCTGCGTAGGCTATAATATGATGTGTAAATGAAAACACCTTGTAGTTTAAAACAGGATAATGTAATAAATACAAAAGATGTATTCGCAGTTTTGTATTCTTCTGTTATGTTTTCAACGTGAGGTAGACTCTTCACAGCTAGTCTATTAGCCTGTGTACAGACCCCTCTCCCTCCCCTCAGGAAAAACCGGATGAACAATAAGCGAGTTTCACGCGAGTATGCAGCGCGAGGGAGGAGGCGCGAAAGAAAGGTGAGAGAATCTATAGTCTGCGAAAATGCCCTTCCTAAATCTCATAGGCAAGAGAGATTATTCTCTCTAGTAATAGGACCGGAGGTTAAGAATATATTCTAGTCACGTATTCTAGTCACGTATACAAAGCGGAGGCCCTTTATGGGTATTTCTGACGAAATCGAAGTCACGACGATCGCTATCGATGGGCATATTTAATTCTCGAAAGACCCGGTAACTTTTCGGGTCTGAAGGCAAATTTTAAAATCAAAACCTTATTAGTACAGTTCCTAGCTCATAAAACCAGTCAATTTTAACTGATAATTTTATTGTATCATTTTAAAAATTATTAACACTTTGATCTTGACTGGAAACACGGTAAACACAACACACTTACCGGGGCTTTCGAGTTTCGACTGAGACCGGGGCCTGAGCCGATTACGTTAACTGGCTATCTAACTTTAATTGATGCATCCTTTCCTATTTTTTTCCTTGAGGCGGTGAAATAAAACCGTGCAATCCCATAAAATTTTTGACCACAAAACTGTCCGAATTTTTGCTTAATCAAGAATGCGCGAACAGTCTAACGGGTTGGTGCAATAGAAGTCAAGTCAATCGCTCTTTTCTTTGCTGTTTTGTTATTTGTGTCTACATTTTTGGTGGAATAGGAACGTTTTTGTGTCTGCCCTACCCAGCCCTACATAACCCTACACACAGAGGTCGAGTACCCCTCCCCTCCTTCCCGGGCCCAGCTCAGTCCCCTACTTTCTAGGCTCGGTTATCTGGACTGAGAACGCCTGAGGACTAGGTGATCCCTTGGGAACGAACGCCCTCACAGGTTCCTTAGATGCCAAAGTATGGGAGACGACATCGAGAGCAAAGGTCTAATTGAGGGTGAAATGCAACTGATGTTTCGCCAAAGTAAACCTTAAAGGTCAGTAAACTTTCTTTTTATAAACACAGTTCAGAACTGAGAGCATACTTTAGAGCAAACTTGAGTGCCCTTCGAACTGTGGCAGGGAATCCATCATTTGCATCTTTTGCACGATTCGTCATTAGCTTCAGAGGGTCATTGAACATCTTGTAGTTTATTTTACACCCTTGTAACGTGTTGTTTAAAATGTAACCTGCGTAAGGCCAGGCCTTTTCGAAAATGGCAGAAATTTTCTGGAGTGGTTTTGTCGCTTCACAGGCTGTTTCTACAAGCTCCAACACTACTGTCTGAATAGCCAATAGGACAAAATTTGCAATACTGTACTATTATTCAGGTATTATTCCGCACATTAAGCGATGTTGCTTGGTCCTCTCCGGTGCCTTTGCCAACTCAATCTTCAATTTCAGTAATTTGGTGATCGTGTATTCTTTAACTTTATTTCTTGGCTTGATATATTTTAAACGAAGCCTGGAACTTTCCGTTGCCGGCAATGAAATACTGCGCTGCAAAATTTACATTCATCAAAGTGAATTGCTCAGTTCTCTGTTGATATTTTTGTAGCAGATTCACTGTAGTTTTAAACGACACCCGAATTTAGACATCAGTAATATATCTAAACGTCTTCAGCTGCTTTTTCGCCTCTATTCTTTGCAACCAAGGGAGTAGAGTGAATCTCCGAGTCTATAATTTTTTTTGGAGTGGAAATCGCACCAGTGTAGAATGTTGGCGCATTAATGAAAACAATACTGCTTTAAATACTTAGATAGATGGTTCATATGACTGATCCCAAACCAATCATGTTGTTTTTAGACTTATGATTTTATTGGAAACAAATCAAATGTTCCCACGTGTAATATGGCTTGTCATCTGCTAGATGGTTTAAGGATTTCTAGGAATTTTAGGTCATTTAGCAAATTATATTAATAACAATTATATTAATAACAACACTTATTTATATGAACACAAAAAAGATTAAAGTGTTTGAGGACTAGAATAAAATACTTTATACAAACAATAATTTGCATTGGAGCACACTATCCAGCATCAATGTTGATGTCAAATGATGTTCAAAATGCTGTTCAATGAGGTTTAAGACTCATTAAATGGCTGACATCAGGTGAGCTGTTTTACTGCAAAGTTTTGTAAATTTTTACATCAAAAGTAGCCTATAAGAGTATAGGTATTGTTATCTATTTGTTCTGTACAATCACATCGACGGTTTTTAAGGTCCATTTCCACAGACACCCACACGCAAGAGAAAAAAATAAATTGCGCCATCAGTGCATCATTTTCATGGTTTATACCCTCAAAGACCAAAGCTTTTAACCAATCTGAGCGTGCCAGAAATCACTCAGCTGCTGTAAAAGTGTCGTTTTTCTTGCTCGTGGAGGAAAGATGGGCTCACCACTGTTCATGCCTTGAAAATCTTGGATTTAAGCTAAGGTGTAGTCTGAGTGGGTAGCATAATTATTACATTGGTGTGTTGTAGACAATAAGATGGTTGAAAACCTATAAATTGCATTTGAAATAGTGGATTCTTCTAGTTGCGTGGACTGTAGTGTACTTTGGTATAATATAACCATGTGCAAATCATGTCTATGCTTTTGAGATGCCATCCTTTAAAATAATATGTCTGGAATAGTGGGTGAAAAGCTCGAGACT
Organism: Porites lutea; assembly: GCF_958299795.1. Classification (NCBI taxonomy): domain Eukaryota; kingdom Metazoa; phylum Cnidaria; class Anthozoa; order Scleractinia; family Poritidae; genus Porites; species Porites lutea. The sequence continues at coordinate 34,014,241 of NC_133202.1, forward strand.
CTCTCTGTACTCTAGCTGTAAAGTTTGTCCACTTTTTTCCAGGGCCTGTAACAGCTCTGTATGATAGGACCAACTAAATAAACATAGGCCTTGTCAACCAGTTATTTTTTGTCTCTTCACCAAAGCTGTCAAAACTTCGCACTACAATAGTAGACCGTCTTACAGCCCACAGCTGTCTGCTTATTAATTTTGTTGCCAGTTCTGTGTCAGTTGTGGGTGGTTTATATTTTAACAGTTGACTAAATCAAGCTCAAAAGACAATTGCTGTACATGAAGAAAGGAACATGTACATCCTGCCTTTCCCAGATTGCATACTTGTCCATTTCTAGCCAAGTTACCTTCTCTTCTGGCAGTAACAGTATGTTCTTCCTAACCCTTAATAACCTAATAATCATCAGCACATTTTCCAGACTGATACATTTGCTGTGTTATGTTATTGATGGGGAGAATTCGTTTCACTATCAAGTTGTTTTTTCTTTTTTATCATTTTCTTTATTCTCATAGCCATTATGTTTGATTGGAAAGTGGTGTTATGAGGAAAAATTAGATGATAATCGATGCTAATAGTCTTTCTCAGGCCTAAGGGTTAAATGTGCCAAAATAAATGTGAGTTTATGAGATCTTTCATGCCCTTAAACACCTCAATACCTATGTAAACACTTACTGTCAAACTGGGCATGTTTTGTTAGCTCATAACTGTACTAAAGTGATTGTGCAGCAGTCCACAAAATGTCAATTACCCTAACATGTGTTCTCATTCACCTGTGGAAAAGTTTTGATAAGATAACCCACGGCTAGTGCGAAATTTGAACTCAGATATGAGGGCTTAAGAAGCAAGTTCAGTTTAATTCTCTTTGCCTACAATTTGATGATTGGATACTCTAAAAAGAAAGGATAAAATTATCCGAAAGAGAGCTTTTGATAAAAAGATAAAGAAACCCGCGTTAAAATTTAACCCGGAGTTAGTGCTAACCGGCGTTCGAACAACTGGGCCCTGCAGCTGGGTCTTCGTCAGACCGATCTCAGTTGGAGATAAGTACAGTTTTTAAACCTTTTTCTTAACCAATCATAATTTCACGAGAAACGCCGGAGAAACGACGTCTTCCGGTGTGTAAGATGTAAACTTTGAAAAACAGCTGAACAGTTTTCAAATCTCCCATTTTTATCACTGTGCGTTTTCCCATTGTTCCGTTTTCTCTAGGTATGCTCTCTAATTGCTTTCGATGCATCTTTTAATAATCTTCACTGTTTTAAGTTGTTACTAAAATACAATAACTGAATTTAACTAATGTTTGCGTGGCATAGCTAGCTCCTTAAACTCCAGTCCTTCAACAACAAGCTTATAGTAAATTCTTATTGCTCCCTACTCAACCTAATGAAACGTTGATGAAATAAGGACACACGTTTGGGCGTGTCCTCGCAAGACACGTTTACCTCTTATTATGCTAATTGTAGGTCAGCAGGTTGACTTCCGGTTGTGTATGATTTATGCCTTTCTTTTATCCGTCATTCGGTGACGCGCTATAGTAGAAGTGTAGAAGAAGGACAGTAAAATGATGAATTAAATTTCTCGTTTGTTTACAATAATTTTTTCGACACTGTCTTATAAAAAATTGGTTGCATTTGGAATTGACTGCCTTTTCATTCAAACGAATCAAACGCACTCACAAGAGTCAGATCCGTGAAAGTACTTTGAGATTAGGGCTACGGATTTTTTAACCGCAAGCGGCAACCTCGATGACAAGGAAGTTTGCAGATGTGATAAAAAGGGAAGCGAAGCTATTTCTCGTCAGTTACATATCCCCTTTTGGTGATTTAGTGGGGAATCGAACCCAGGCCTTCCACTCCCATGTCTGATGCTCAACCATTTGCGGTGTGACAGTGACTTGGGTATCTCCGTGTTTTGGGTATCCCGGTACCCAAATTGCTAGTGATACGGGTATCCCGGTGGGGGTGCCCAAAACACTAAATGCTATAACCAGTCAATTAGTACATGGAAAAATGTATTATGTGGATTCAGTTTCTTTTATGAATTTTGAATATCGTATCGGCTTTATGAAATCACAACGTTCGATCAATCTTTTGTGATGTCTGTCACGTCTTGTCGAAGAATGTTTTGGCCTTCGTACGATTTTCCATGCGGTGCTCAATATTGATAGAAAAAAGATAGTGTCTGTTTACGTTTTTGTTGGTCATTTAAAACAACCTGGAATTGTAAACGTGTGCGCATATTTTGCCCTTCTTATCTTTTACAGTTACTTTATCACAGAGTACTGGACGGAAATGTATTCTCCCACAATAGGGTTTCATGTGCTCAGCTATTTCATACAACTGCAATGACTTCATCCATTTATGTACAAGTAATGTTGATGTCCAGATAAAAGTACATTCAAAAAATAAAAAAACAATTAAACTAAACTTGGAGCCCTGATAAGCCGGTTCTTACTATTCAGTCCACGGGGTCCCTATGATATTCTGGTCAGTAGTACCGCTCTTTTAATTTCTGTAGCGCACTGTCTCTCCCCGCCTGGCGAGAGGATTTTTTAGCTGAGTGGCATTCCCGAAAAACTCTCTGCTTCTCCCGCTGTGAGGTTTGCCATCCTTTTGTCGATCTAAATAAAATAGTGACCCAGATTTGGAGTCGAACTCAATTTTCTTCGCATATTTGCGAAGTATCAATTTGTCCTGTTTTGAAAATCCGGGAGATATTCATGATTTCTCACATATTGCATCAGATTTCTAAACTTTGCGGCATACATCTTTCGCAGAATAAATATTTCCCTCCAAATTTCATAACTTAGGGATACCCAAATCACTAGTGATCTAGGTATCTCGGGAGGGTACCAGTGGATACCCAAATTACTAACGTCATATGAGAAGGGGTTGCCTATAGCACTGGTGATTTGGGTATGGGGGTACCCGAATCATGGAGATACCCAAATCACTGTGGCTACCCAGTTAGCTTTAGCTTTAGTTTGGCAGTGTATGTCGGTCTTGTTCGGGTAAACGTCAACTAGGTTTGCCTTAAATATCCGTCCTTTCTGAAGGGATAGGATGGAGGGCAATGTTAGGTAATAGGCCTTTTTGGCGTGTATATTTTGTTTTCCCGCTATGGTGTTACCCCAGAGAGATGTGCCTTTTCAATGCCGTCTTGTGAACTGTATACATAAGTTACATGTATAAATAGTTTAAAGGCACATCACTTGGTCTGAATTGGACACAGAAAACATACAGGCCGAAATTTTTTCGTTCCCTCTCCCTTTTGCCCTTCTTCGCTACCTTCTCCTTAAAAATAAAGTAAGAGATTGGGTTGGCTTGTATAGTAAAAAAGAATTGGCTGACAATTTTTAGAGCGAAACAATAAGTTTTTTTTACCATTAAATACACTGATTTATTAAGTTCACGTTACTGAAGTTTACAGTGTGATAGTCTCTGTGGACAAAGAAGCCTCCGGTCCTGTTTAGTGTTACGGTTCAGACCTCGACCGAAAAAAGAAAATTTTTGCTGTCAAAAACGTGAGCAATAAAGTAAAAAAAATTCTTTTTGATGTGCCTGCAAGTTTAGGGCTTTTAAAATTTCTTCTATCAGAGTAGTTACAGAAAACGTGCTTCTCGGATTTCAGTCCGCAGATATGATTCGTGGAAAACTTTACGTCGCTGTTGCTTTTTAAGGTAAACCGCAATCCTGTGAAGATATGCACGTTCGATAATTTTCATGCCAGAAGTGGAAAACAAAACGAACCCGTTACCAGTAACACATTCCAGCTGTTCCTCATCGCGTTTCTATAAGTGCCTCTTTACTGTGGTTGCTGTCTTGTTGTGATGTCCTGATACAGCGTCCGTAACACGTAGACTACGAGCAGCTTTCCTTTTTTCTTTAGTTCGTCGCGGAAAACGTTCGAGAGAAGAAAATAGCCACATACGCCACTGGGGTCGCAAGGTAGCGTTTCTCTCTCGCGGCATAGCGAAGGAGACGCGTGTTCCATTCAGTTGATTTTGAAGGAAAATAAGAGACTGCTCGCTAGCTTGGTACATAACACGATCACTGTAATCACAGCTCTGTTTGGACCGTTCCTCAGCACTGAGAGGCTCCGGTAAGTTCACAAATGAAATTTTAGTAAGAAACTATTGAGAGCCAGAGTGAGGCGTGGCAAAGATAATTAATGAGCGTTAACTTAGGGAATGCTTTCTTTCCGTTTTAATTTTCACACCTTCATTACAAGCAAATACGATTTTACAAGGCTTTCCTTCCTGCGAGTGCTGAGATAGACTGAGTTTTTTTTATGCAAGTCATGTAATTCCGTTATTTATAGAAGGGATTTACAGTGACCAGCGGTTTTTTTTCTTGTTTAATGTATTCGGTGTCTTTGTAGTAGTCTTAACACACGCTTATTCCATGCATGTCTCATTGCACATACAACGGGAAAAAATCGGTGTAGTGGTTTATAGTTACTTGAACGAAAAAAAGGGATTCATGATCGGGTGGTTACCTCAAGACCAAGTTTCAATTGTGAGTAAACCCTTTTTATGGTTATTTCATATGTTGTGCCACCGAAGTTTACGTAAGCTAAGGAGGACGACTTTTCGTGTGTTAGAATCGACTGTGGTGTAGATTCAGTTGAACGTATCGACAACGGCCACCTTGGGGACCGAAAAAAATGGCCTTTGTTAGGGGGTGGCGGTTGTAAAGACCTTAAACACAAGGATAAATATTTCGATTGGGACAAAATGAAAGTTGTCGCTGTAGAGAGAGTAAAGTTTCGCTTTAGTGTGTAGCAATAATTATCTAAGAATGGATAGGTTCATTCTGTATTCGTAGTTATATTTTCAAGTACCGAAAGAAAGAAACTTGTTGTTTTATAATAAAAATGTTTAGGAATTGTTGTTCGTTCACCCTTTAAGACGCCATCTTGAATTTTGCTTTCACACCTGACGTCACTACCAAGCACAGATGAAGCACAAACAACTCTTTCATTTTTCGCGAATTGTGTGACGAACGATATTCTACTTTAGAATGGGGTCATTGTAAGAATCATTCATTTGGGATTTTTAGGCTCGTGTGTACTAAAAGATAGTTGATTCAGATTACTTTTTGTTACGTTTGGTTTTGCCAATAGGTTCCAGGATTCTAGATTTACAATGTACTTTTAAGGTATGCTTCTTTAGCTTAATGTACGGAATCGCGTAAGCGTTTCTGCATCGAAACATGACAAGCCCTTTTTATTTCAGTTGTGAATGCTTTTGTAAAACAGATATTTAAACATCATAACGAGAGCCAATATATAGTATTACTGCTTCTATTTACAGATCTCCCTTCCTTAGTTGTATATTGCAACTTTCAAATATGTATTTTTATCTTCAGTAACATTTTACCCGGGAAGAAAGCTTGGCTACTTGAAATGTTTGGTCATGATAACGTCCTGTTACGTACGTTTTATCTGTTCTGCTGTGTTTTTTCAGGCTAGCACCTTCGCTTATCTTTTATTTCACTGAACATTAATTGATTCCCATACAATTCTCTAGACTAATCCACTTACATGTCCTTCCAAAATTAGTTGAGAGAATTTGTTTGAATACTAAAACATTTTTTCCTTAGGTGATCATTACTTGTCATAACCTAAAGTCTTGCTGATGTGTTGTTAATGAAGGGTAAAATTGTTTTTGTTAAAACACAGTACCTAGTGCCGTCAACAACAATCCTGCTTTTAGGTGCGGCTTTGAGTTGTTTCTTCATTTTTTGGAGCGGTGGTGGGTGATAACGTTTAAGTTTGCATTTCAAGATAACATATAGCTGTTTTTATTAGACTCTTTTTTAGACGAAAATGCAAACATCGTGTAAAACTGACTGAATTTAAGTGTATAAATGTCTTTAACTATGGGACAAACATAGGTTTGGCGAACTGTTATGTACAACACAATGACCCACGTGTCTTCTCGGTAACAAAAAAAAAAAAGTGATAATGGTTTCAGCGTGCTAGATTTTTAAGTTAAAGCTTATCTAGCACTATTTAATTTCTTCTTTTGTTTCTATGTTAGCCTTTAACCCCCACACGTAAAGTTTCAAGTACTCCTCATGGAAAACACCTGGTGCTCTAGACAGTGTTTGTATTTTCACACTCACTGACTCGTGAAATTTACCAATCAACAATGTTCAAAGTGGCACGGGAAGCAAAAGGCGGTTTTGTCCTCTGAGTTTATTAAGTCACTGTTGGGCCGGTGAGTTTTTATTGTCACTCTGCAGTGAAATGTGAATTCCGGTTACTACGGATACCAAGAGGACATGCCATGGTGTCTGTATTGTCCGGTTGTCCATATTAAGAGGGCTCTCAGAAAAAAAAGAAAGTTAGGAACAATTTTTTTCACCAAAGATAAAGACCACAGAAGGCAAACAGGACGAAAGATGCGAACGATAACTGCATAGTGAAACTTTTGTAGTAGGAGGCAGAAAACTTTACAAGGCTCAAACAAGGGACTGGGAGAGGTGAACAAATCATAATCATACATGTTACTATTTTGCTACTAATTTTTTTAAACTTTTAAGTATTAAAATCATATTAACCCAAAGAAATCGGCAGTTTTTTGAACGTGGCACAATGCCTACAATTAGCACATGACTGTTGCAAGGAAAATAGACCAGTGTGAGTAAAAGCGGGGTTTCTGTATAGCCCGTTATGTCTAAAGGCTGTTTTCGTTGTTGTTTTGCTGCTGGATGATATCTGGAATTTACCCACGTGCCAATAAGTGAGCTCAGTTTCCACTGAATTGGTTTTGGATCGGACAGTAAGGCTGCCCATAAATAATATATAATAGTTGAATTAATTTACTACTGTAATTTACTCGGATTGGGGTCATTCATTGACGTTATTGTGATTAGAAATGCACAAAAGGTAACTTTTATTTGTCATGTGCAATGGTTTTACAACAGAATTTATACAAACAGGTACCATTTAAGCACTTTGAAGTTTTCTTGTCTTAACAAGTGCTCTTCATTTTGTTTTTAAATTGACATAAGTGTTCGGCTGGATTTCACAGAACGTTCTTTTATAAATGCAACGCCAGGAAGTGCAAAGATTATTATGCAGAGCATAAACAGGGATGTTAATTATGAAAGTTGTCTTCAAATTTATTTTACTAATAAATTGTATCCAACGAATTTTAAAAAAGTAAGAAAAGTGTTTTGCTATCAGTAGGAAACGGTATTTTTACAACACAGTTTATTAAATTCTAGTTACCAATCACAAAGCTAACTTGCAGATGAAAGTTAACATTAACCACTTACATGTAGCCAAACAGAAGATGGTTTTGAGCCGTCGAATAAAGTAATGTACGATTTAAGTCTACAAAAATAAATTTAAAACAAATCATGGAAACTGTTTTGCTGTCAGTAGGAAATGGTATATTTACAACAAAGTTTATTAATATTCTAGTTACCAATCACAAAACTGACGTGCAGATGAAATGAGTTAACACTAACCCCTTAGCCAAACAGAAGATGGTTTTGTGCCCTCCAATAAAGTAATGTACGATGTAAGTCTTCAAAAATAAATTTAAAAAAATCATGGAAACTGTTTTGCTGTCAGTAGAAAAAGGTATATTTACAACAAAGTTTATTAAAATTCTTGCTACCAATCAGAAAGTTAACGTGCAGACTAAAGTTAGAATTAGACACTTAACCAAAGAGAAGATGGTTTTGAGCCCTCGAATAAAGATAACATTTAAATCAAAAAAAAAAAAAAAAAATCATGAATTTGTAATGGAAAAGCATATTCTATTTGACAATAAATAGTCCACAGGCATTTACATAACATCTCTCCGTCATGTATTTACATTAAATATCTTATTATTACTTTTTGTTAAATCTCGAATCATTACTATTTGATTCTGCACATCAGGAGGATTATATAATTGATAACTTCTGTTGTAGTTATAATTCTTCTGTTACCTGCAAAGAAAACAAAATTTCTTGCTTTAGACCAAAGCAGCATGTATGACGTGTGGCCTGTTAGACTTATTAAACTAAGTTAAAAGTCGTACGTGTTGGGCTCAGGTTATGTAGCAATTTTCAATAAGTGGGTGAAGGAGTCAGACAGTCATGAAAGTAGGAACTGTAGAGCTGTTTGTGCAGTGCCGTAATTGGATAATTTTAGCGAGCGCCCAAGTCCAATTAAATAGGGGGCTTGGCTTCCTCACTGTCAGTTACAAATGATTTGCTTGTCCTATCAGATTTGTACCAAACGGTTTGAAACTGTATATTATTGCTTTTCTTTGAGAAACCGCAGAACCAAAAAAGTGATTTGGTGTGGAAAAAAAAATCAAAAAGACCATCTTTCAACTGTATCTTACAGTTTCTATTCAGCTCAAATACAGTTCAGGTGTTGACACATGATCTAAGTTGGTAGTTGAAAGCTACATTGCTTTAAATGAGGACCGTTGAGTCTAGATTTGCTGTATCAAATAGTTGTTTCCATCGTCAAGAATCACTGGTTTTCATGGTCGTAGGTGTAATAAAGTACGTTTCACGTTGTCAAATAAAAGCACTTTCAATAAAAAGTCTTTTGTTAAAATGTTAACAACCTAAAATCGCCGTTTAAAAGAACTATGTACCAGCGCGTTTTGTTTTAATTTTGCACAAAGAATATTTAAAACTAAACAATCTCAGCGACTACTAATCGACAGGAGGTCGTCGTTCATGTAAATGGTTTTCGATACGTTGTTCTCTATTTATGTATCGTGATAATATAAAACTTTTATCAGAATCAACATGCTTTTGTTTACGTATCAGAATTCACAGTTGATACTTTCGCATGGTACTTTCTATTTTCCGACATAAACTGGATTTTAAGTTTTGCGTCTGCGAGTGAAATTTAATCGAGTGTCATCATTCTTATTTATTCTTATTTTTCACTTCTGTTTCAAAGAAATTTTGCAACATTCAAATGGAATTTTTTACATGCTACTTGTTATGAGTCCGTGGATGAAATTTCGTGGTGTGACCATACAAGTGAAGCCTTCACAGCAGTTCTCTATATTTCATGCAGTTTGAAATAAAATTTGGAATTACTGTAAATTGCTAGTTTGACCAATTGTAGGATTGAAAGGATCAATTAGAAGACGCACAAAAAGACAATTTTAAGTCTTCGTTTGAGGTATACTTTGTTATCTGTTGATGAAAAAATTTGGTCACACCGTAGGAAAACTGAGAACCATTTTATTCCGATCATATGAAGTAGCGCCATGTGGAAACATTACTGAAGCGGTTTTATTTCTGTGCCGGAGATCACATCCATGAATGGGTTTAATTGGAAGCTTTGCGTTATTGGGCAACAACTTCAAGAAAGAATTATCGAAGTAGAGACTTGGCCTTGTCTTATAAAATATCAATGACATGTTAATAAGACAACGAGCAAATTGTGGAAGGTAATGGCATTGATATCATGACAGTATAATAATGTTACAACTAAAACGATATTACATACAAAGTACTTACATAGTCTTGCCCTAGCCATCCGAGTTTCTGTGAAAGAAAACTTCAAGAAGTGAATGTTGTGGATGTTTTAAGTGTGGGTAAATGAAGACGTAATACTAACTAACATAGAAACATGAACTAGATAAAACAAGCTTTAATTAATGAAATATCAGGTGCAAACGGAATTATGCGTATTTAATCCTTCACCTTTCAACCATATCCCGCAAGTTTACCGTTCATTACTGTTTTCAATTCCGTTTGAATGCGAAACCTATATTCTTTTTAACCCAAGTGCTTCTACTCATCACGAGTCCCGTCACAATAAACGCCTCTGTTTATTGCAAACAGCTCATTTGTTTTCAGCTTATTTAAGTCAAACTATAGCTGTATATAATGTGTTTTTGTATTTTGCACTATGATAGGACCAACATTCCAATAACATAGACACGTGCCTCTGTTAAGATGACCTCACGTTTTGCTAAGGTATTCATGAAGCCATGCTCTTGTCAATGCTCACTTGATTCTGGATTGGTGTAAACTGCTGTATATTTTGATTTTAAATTTAGTTGAAGTCATGTTGCTGTAAAAGGTTTTGTAGATTCTCGTTTGGATATATTTCAAATAGATGAGGATTAAGAGTTTTAGTTCAGCATTTTTGCAGTTGAAACTTCGACTCCAAGGACCCATCAGTGACTTTAAAAACAGAAGGGCTTATCGCACGATCTTAAAAAGACATTTTTCTTACATTCGTTCTAAGGAATGAGTTGGAATATCTCTTACCTCAGGTTTAGTCTTAGAGTCAAAACTATGTGAAAGTCGGGAAAATTCTGATTGCCTTGATGACCAATGCGCAGTATCTCGGCGAGTAATCTTCTTAGGCGATGGATCAAGCGCATATATATCACCTGAGAAGAAAAGGAAAGCATATTTGTAACGGAAACAAGAGTTGACTTTAAATTGTTAGCTAAATGACGACTGCGGAGTGTGCAAAAATATGTCAAAATCACTTCCTCTTGCGAACATTTAAGATGAAAATTGAGTTGGAAAGTTTCATGAGGCAAAGGAAACTTCGTCTTCTATCCTGCTTGAATTAACTTTAATGTGTTGTGGAAATTGTAAGAGGTGTTTTGTCTACTTCGCCGCCTCATATACATACCTACATGCGACCTTCATTATCTCTCGTTAAACAAGGCTTTTCAAAGATAATTTCAAAATATATGATAACAAACAAAAAGGAGTACAGTAAATATATAACAAAAAAACACAAGAAACATCGTTTATAAAGTTCTATGCCGAGCAAAGTAGCTTACTTTTGAGCTTTCGTTTGAAGCTTAAAACATCTTTGCTAAGTTCCATATCTTTACTGTTCTGTAATAGAATCTTCTCTGGCCACTCGCCGATTTAAACAAGGGAATATGTAGCGATTGAGACTTTCTAGTTGCTCGCCCGCTGATGTTAAATCGTTTAGTAAATTTAGACGTATGATGATCCGGTGCTAGCCCATCATACATTTAAATGCCAGAGTGGTACTTCTAACATAGATTAATTTTTCTACTGGGAGCCCATTTAATTCTTTTAATAAAGGAGAAATATGGTCATACTGTTTGGCCCCGCTGATAATACGGCATGCATAATTTGGCAAGATTGTAACTTACGCATATTTCTGTTCGAAGTATTTGCGCACACGCTCGAACAATGTTTACTAAATACTAGATACTAAATACTAAATACTAGACTACTAGTTTACTAAATACTAATGTATAAATTGTATTAATAAAAATTTTCTTATTAAATGCAAGTTTAACGCGATTTATATCAGCCAGTCGAGAAAAGCATGGTGAAACGGTCTGTCCAACATTACGCCTAAATCTTTCCCACCAGGTACTGGTAGCAGTTCCTTTCCAAGCGATGAAATTTTGAAGTCGCCAAGCTCCTGTATCTACCCCGTCTTATCATCATTATGCTCACCTGATTCCCGCCAGCTTCCATTATAACGTTAACAGTTGTTTCTCAGCTCCTAGTAAGTAGTTAAGAGGACGAAGTTTAATGCTAGACGTGCGTTTCCAAATGCTGCTACTCCTTTCAGACAGGCGTGAATCGAATGCAGGTAGGTACTGTTTTAAGTTCCAGGATCTTAATATCCTACTGAACTTTTAAGAAATAGAGACAAAGTGGGTAACGTGCTTCCTTCAGAACCGCTGTTTGTGGTTCTTAAAGGTGTTTTTGCTGATAGTCCTTGTTGCGTTGTTATCCACCTCGTTCGTACCCATGTCCTTGTCCGTTCTTTAAACTTGGCCTGGCGGATTGCTTGTGGATCACAGGGAATCTCCCACCCCCCATTCCGGATGACCGAATGGGGAGGCCCCCGTTTGGTCGTGAACGCGATGATGTCATCTGCTGAGACATTCCGTAGATCATGATCTTGAAGTTGAAGTCGCCGAAATCATTGCCACAAATTCACCACTCATCTAAGAACCGTCGTCATTGCCACGCATTTCTAATAACCGATGTCCGTAGATTTTGAGGCACAAGTCTTGAAACACAAGTCCACCAAACTGTTGTCAAGCAGAACCCGAGCCCCACATGACAGTAATGACGGTTATCGCAGACGGCTGCTTCCCACCTTTTCTCTTTTGTTTCATGGCATAGTTGTCGTGGAAATCACTTGTTGTCTCTCTCTCACCAAAGAGCATAATCGAAAATAATGGACACGAGGCTATTCGAACGACATTCGTAGGTGACGATGAAAGCGGCAGAGTTGCTGACTCGAGGTGTGTGCAAAGCTACGCGTTCATTCACATTTCAATCACTTTAAACTCATGACTGACTTGTCAATCAAATCTGTCAGTCTCTCTAATAGCCTGTGTCCGTTTGGCCACTGGCCACTAAAAATATGTCACGGTTGTACCTTGTTTCAATATACTGGTGAAAAGACACAGAACAACCGTCGAATTATAATGTCTGAGTGATGATTTAGGTTCCAATGCTACCTTGAGGTGTGATTAGTGACTCATTACAAAACAGAAACGATCAGGGACAGCAACATATCTTGTGATCATTGGCCGTGAAAGCTTTTGGCTGTTTGACGTCTGGTATTTGAAATTCGAGAAACTTAAACTTAATGGGCGGAGCATTGGAAGACCCTTAACTTAACATACCTTCACAGTCGACTAATTTCCTTAATGATTTTTAAATAGTTTAAAAATATATGTCCCCGACAACTCTATCGAGTGGCTTTAATTTAGTTTGGCTATGAACACACTTTATACGTAGATGGTGTAAATTGCACACACCCGGTGGTAACTTTTGACTGAAATGGTCAGGTCTGAAATGGACTTTGCTCTTTAGCACCTGAAATCTAAAAATATTCGATGCATGAACTTTCAAAATCAATGAAGTCAAACGAATTAATAAACAGCGACTTAGCAAAAGACACGGAAACATCGGGAGTACAAGCGAATTAGCCAATCCTAGCGAACGGCATCCTGTGATCATTGAAGTTTCTAACAATTACGTTGCCGGGTATTCTGAAGTTTTGCTGTTTTGAGCATTATTGTGAAAAGGAATTCATTAAATATAGGGGGCGGGGCATCGGAACTACTTTCCTAAGTTAGGAGACATGTATTGAGAACACTGTGGAAAATATACTTGCTGGTATTACAGCTAAAATGTTCCTGAAACCGATATCAGTTGGAGTAACTTGAGTTCCTTGGACTTTGCTCCTGCGCCGTGTTTTCAAACATTTAAAAGTAATGCCGTTCCATGAATTGTAAATGAAAGTAAACACATGGCGTCCTGATGGCTGGATGCACCGGATGACCCATGCCATCCCGTCGTTGTCTTTTAGGTTTCAAGTATCTGGGAAAAACAGCAGCACGTACAGAACACAGTTACAGCAAATATGACTCTGTCTTTTTCCTAAGGAATTGCGTGCAGTAGTACAATTTCAAGTTTTTGTTTGCTTTCAGTTGCTTTTTTATTTGCTCTCAGTGCCAAGTAATTATTCATAAGTCAGGGAATGATTGTAATATATACCACTATTCGTATCTCTTTCATTACTGACGTGATTAGAAAACCGACGCAATACAGAGCACAGTGGTATGCAAATCTCTTTACTGCATAGACATAAAGCGCCCCTTTAGAACTGGATCGGTGGTTCTTGTCACTCACAAAGAGTTTCTTAGAAATCATCTGATGCTCGAAGTAAAAGCGTTCAGAAAACTTGTTTGTTCTTACTGTCAAGTCGACCTTAGTGCCAGTGACCCAAGATTCCCTTCTTTTGTTTTGCTTTGATTTTTTGGGTCTGCATGACTAACCATGTGGCCCTTGTGATGAGTGTTAAGTGCCACATGTCATTTCTTTTTCATCGTCAATAAGCCTGTGTAAATATTTTTCCGCGAACTTGTTCCCCTTTGTGGCGTGTCTTTGTTGTGAACTAAGGAAAGTTTCAAAAGCTGTGATCATTACATGGTTAACTTAAGCGTCAAAATCTCTGTAATTTTCACGAAAACATTTCCTACATGTGGCAAGATAAATCTTTGTTCCATAGTTATCATATGGCTTTATTTAGCTCATATTTAATGTAGACGGAATTAGTTGTTTCCTCGTTTCTACAATGAGCTTCAGTGTCTGTGTTTGGTTAATACGCAAGCGTAAGGATATGAAGGCTGCTTAGAGCCGTTTACATGGATTGAAATGGTCAGGTGACATTGTACCTAGGAAAATCAAACTAATAAAGTCGAAACTAGTTCATTCTTCCAATGGCCTTTGTTTCATAACAATCGAGGTGACGGAAATGACGCTATATGAATAAACAATTGCGCTTAAGTTTCTATCCTTGGTGGACACGCGAGGGTAAAGGTGAATCAGCTAGAGAAAGATCTCGTTCCAAGTAATCTATGATTAACATACATGTATATATGTATACACTAACACCTTTCTGCCCTTTCCATCAAGATTTGAAATTTCCGTTGTGACGAAAAGCCCTAGCCTAGGAGGACGCGACTGCCCCCTCTTATCTATGTATGTTTTTTACAAGGGAAGAGTAGGGGGGGAATCAACATGAACTCTACTCTCTCCCCTCACGTTTAAATTATGCTACGCAAGTAATCAGCGAACGTCAGACTATATATCTGCTTTTAAAAATTCATTGGACGAGGTTTTTGTGATATCCGGAATAATTGAGGTCGAGGTAAGTGTTATCAGCCGAACCGAATGCCGAGACCTTAGCGAGACCTTGATTATTCCGGATATCACAAAACATCAAATCTTATAATTGTTTTATCATACAACACACCGTCGAAGAACACTGTTTGAAATTGCTTCTGGAAATCATGCATTGTGCGTTCAACCCACGTATTCAGTCAGTTAACTGCTATCAGATAACTAACTAATCTGTAGGTTGCTCTGATTGTTAAAATCAACCCTTATTGTCTGTAGTCTCTTAGCCAATGAGAAGAGAAGAGCTTTCGATTTGAGGACGAGGACGACAACGAGTACGAGATTTAACTTAAAGTTTTTTTCGCGTTTTTTAATAATAAAGTATTCAACCCGGAAAGCTTCATTGTACTATTTTTCACCTGAAAAATTAGTGCGGTTATTTTTATTGGAGACTCTTTAACCCTTTTCCGGTCACAAAAAACTCTTAGAAGAATGACAACGGCTGTCATGTTTTCCCGCCAGAAAATCTGGTACTCGTAGTCGTGCTCGTCTCAAAATCGAAAGCTCTCTATTGTGTACAATGTATAATAGTAGTATTTATCCCTCCGGTATTCAGAATTCTGATGAAAGCATCTAAGCTCTCATGCGAGTAAAATTTCATTAAGGGTTCGCAGATTTTTGTCACGCCACTATAAAATTTACCAGACCTAGAAACAAACTTCTCTCTTTTTTCTTTAATACAATTTCTCTCTTTGCATTATTTATTTGTCTAACTTATGAATGATACAAAATAACAGAAACTGTTCGTTTGTTTCAGTTTGATCTCCTTCATCTCGAAAATATTTATTTACATCTATTAGCCTCACGTCAGCCATGTTTCCCTCTTTATAAACTCCAACATTGAAGTGTAGTCTTTCGAACGTACTTTACTGATTGGTTAGCAAGTAATGGTTGGGATGAGAGTATCCCTTTATTTGTTTTCATTGTCTTCGTATGATTCCTTCTGACCTCCCCAGAAAAAGATTCGTTGTACTCTGTCCGGGAAAGATAAAACATTTTTACATCAGTTACTAAGAACATTTAGGTGTTAATGGAAAGCAACTACAGTCGGTGTTCTCTTTGGGCTGACCACCCTCGCATATATCTGTATCTTAAATTCAGTACCTAGAATGTCCTTCAAATAATAATACGTCTTTTCTTTCGTTTTTGAAAGAGGTTGGGTCCTGACACAACTTAATTTTGTAAACCATACTATCGTTTTTTCGCTGTTTGGTTTGTTACAAATTGTCCTGAGTGTACGTTTTGAAATAGAACTAGATATCTTCTTGCCTCAAAACATCAAACACACTGAAGTAGTTTATCATTCGTGGGTAACAAAATCTTTAACCTTTTTGGACATGTTAGTTACAGTTATGTTTGAGCGGTAGGTGTATGGCAGGGTACTAATAATATATTTTGTTTTCAGTACTGGTACAGGTGCACAAATATAATATGCATTTTCGGGTGGATCAACCAGGATAGCCATGTTGGTGTTGCCACCTGATGGGTAAGCTGTTTGGTACCTGTCAATGAGCTTTCTTATTTCTAATTTGGCAATGAATGGGGAGCCGTCATACTTTTATTGGCAGTGATGGAGATAAGAAGATCAGTTATTAATATGGATCTAACCAGTAGACAACCAGACATGTACCTTTCAATATTTGCCACAGGACAACTCGACCTCTCCCTGCATAAAAGAGGAAAACCTCTGACAGTAAGTATTAGAAATAAAAGTTGTAGGCACGCATTTTCTTCTGATTATTTGTAGTTATTCTGTTAGACTTTTAGTCATAACGATTAGTCAAATACATCTTTCAGTTGTCTAGGTTAATTATTAATTAGTTGTTTACTGATTAGTAAGCATTCTTTTGCAATGGTAAAAAGATTTGAGGTCCAGCGTGTTGGATTATGCATATACAAATATAAAAACCTAACTATTAAGTACATTGTAATTTTGGGAAAATTTTTTAAGAAACTATTTTTTTTTGGAAAAAAAACCCTTAAAAACCTAAGTACATGCATTAAAAATAGTTTTAAATGGACTAATCCTAATTATAATCCAGCCCAAGAGTATGTAACAAACGTAAAAATAGATAAAATTATATACAGTTCATACACTGGCCCCTTGTGAAATTAACACCTTGTGAAGTTGTGCTAAAGTGGTCAAGGATTTGGTTACAGCTGGAAACTGATTCCACATGTGGGCAATCCTGTACAAATAGGAGCTGTGCCTGACAAGGCTGTTGTATGGAGGCGGCACAACATTTAAGCCACTACCCTGTAAATTGTATTTAGTTAACCGAGGTGTAAAAGATTGGGAGATATAATTTGGGCCATCTAGTTTGAAACATTTAAAAAATAGAACAAGCGATCGCAGGGCACGTCTTTACTCAAGCGTAGCGTATTAATAGCAGCCATTGCTAGGCAAAAGTCATAGGTAGCCGAATTACCTAGATTCAGTAATGTCTTGATCGCATATTGATTGGTGCGTTCGATGTTATGTTTCAAGGCGTTAGATATGCCCAGAAGTAGTGGGCAACTGTATTCTAAATGCGGTAACACGTAGGCTTTATAAAGAGAAATCAAAATGTCTGAAGGAACTAAGCGCTTAATCCTCCATAGTGCAGCTATCTTAGCATACGCTTTTTTCAGCATGATTGCAACGTGGGGCTTGAAAGACAAATCCCGATCGAATGTAACGCCAGTAACGCCAAGAATCTTGAGGGTTGGTTCAATTTCGATGGACTTGTCACCAATAAAAAGATTGTATGGGTACTGAGATTTCCCCAGTGTCATTGCCTGAGTTTTAGTAGCGTTTACTTGCAGAATCGTGAACGCCGTAAGCTAACTGTTGGCTAATATTACCTGGGGATTGACTCCGCCCACTTAAGATTTAGCCACATAGAAAGAATCTGTGCCATTGTCTTATAACATTTGCTTCTGCCTACAATCAGAGCACAGCAGAAATATTAGATTTCGACTTTGTAGTGAAAGGCTGAGGTATAGGTTTTCGTATAGGTTGACAACTAGTGTGATGACTAGTAAGGAACACTCTGTGGTGGAAGCAGCCTGGCTGGGTATTCAGCACGTTGGACTCGCAATCCGTTGTTGTCCCAGTCTGAGCCTTAGGTGGATTTGTTTTGCTTATAAAATGATAGTTAACTGGTTTGCGTCCCGCCAATTGGGTTTTTTATTCTTTGGTTTGCATAATTTGTTTGGGTAAAACAGTGCTTGTAAACGAGCTGGGAAGCCAAGTGCTCATCCACTATAAACAAAGTATTTACCAAGATTTGGTACTTACAATGATAGTCCTTATTATAACGTCCTCCTGTTGGATTTCCCTGGAAAACACACAACATTGGTCACCCTTCGATTGGAGAAAACCCAGCTGAAGATATCTGAGCAATGTTAAGCTGTGGTTGTGGATTCTCCAATTATGACAACGGTTTCATAAAGTTCAATGTAATGATGATCACTGTATTAACGTGTCAAGCAAAAATCTAGCGGAGGGTTTCCCCACTGCTAATAGGGGACACCTAACTTTCTAAAATACAATCTAAAAATACAAAACGAATTAATATAGAGTCGAAACTAGACTCTACTAAGAGTTAGAATTAGAAACTACTAATGATAACTCACTAACATACTACAAGAACTCCATTTATAATTATCAAAATTCTAAAATTTTAAAATTAAATCGTAATTAAGAAAATTTAAAATTACGAATTGCAAAGGTAGCAGCCACTACATCCATCTAAAATGTTACGTAAATCAAAACTGCGTATCCGGGTCTTGAACTGCTTAAGACTAGCAGCCGATCTGTCCTTGCTTGGTATCTTGCTCTAGAGTCTTGGACCTAGGTATCGAATTTGAGTGTTTTCCGTGCGTAACTGTTAAGACTAGGTTGATAAAAGTCTTTCTGCCGTAAGTGTGGCTGTTGGTTAGAAACATGTCACAAATAGTCCGTGGGCACAAATTATGTTTAACCTTATACATTAGAATACATATGTCTTGTAGTCTCCTATTATGTTTATTGTTTATTGTTTGTTTGCCAAAAATTGTACAAATGAAATAAATAAATCTAATTACTTAAACTCTCATGGCGAGGAAGCCCAAGAGAAGCCACCGGGCTTATAAGGAATGGGCTCCCTCAGTTAGATAATTAGAACGAAATATCATCATAATTACACATGGGGAAATCAATGGCAGAGCTACAGTAAATCTTAAAATAAGTATATTAGATAGTCGTACTAATCATAGTTCTAGGCTAAAAAAAGCGAAATGACAAAAAGAAAAAAAAACAAAAACGAAAGAAAATAAAAGAGCAAAGGACGAAAAAAAAAAAATACATATATATATGTAAATTACTATTTATGATGGTAGCTTTGCTTTCACTAACAGCTGTTGGTAGCTACACTGCTTGTCTTTTAATACAGCGCGCAGTCCACGCTCCTGTACTCTCTCCAATCTACGGGTGTCCGAGGCTCTACAAAAATGCCACACTAAGTGGCAATATGTTAAATGTGGAAGAATAGCTGCCTTTAAGAGATTTAATTTGGCCTCAGTTGGTATGAGATTCCTCAGCCTCATTCTCACACCTATTCTCTGGCTAGCTTTCGTACAAACATTACTAATATGCAAATTAAAATTAAGACCACAATCAATAGTTACGCCTAGGAGCTCTAAATTGTCAGATTGAAATAATATATTGTGTGTTTTTTAACCTTGGATACCACACCTTTTCCTGTTTGGTTCTAGTGGAAAATCAAAATCCTTAAATGGTTGATTTGAGGACTATATAACCGAAACAGAAGAAAAGTAAGCTCTAGACTAAGAAGTTTATTCTACGCAGATCCATCCTGGATGGAATTGATTATTGCACTGGAGATGTTGTGTACCGGAGTTAACGGTTGCTGCTCGATCGTCATAGAGTTGTGTTCTTTGATTGCAGTGCCATATGGAAAGCATTTTTTTAGCTGCCTAACCCCACCCTAGCTTTGTGATCTCCTGGACAAGGTACCTAGCCCAACAGTGATCACTAAGTTCATAATTGTCTTTTACTGTCTGTTCACCATATTGGAGAGTCCATTACTCCAGGAGCACATTTACAAACCTTCTGTCTTTATTTCATGTCTAATGCTTAACGCATAGTCGTCCTTAACCACCTCAACGTCTCTTAACTATGGCGAGGAATATTTCACTGCAACAGATACCTTGCCTTAGCTTTGTTCACAACATCTCCTTCAATGTGTCATGGTTTGTAAAAGATGCTTGATCATATGGGCGAGTGGATCTGTCCTTACCTTGCCCGTGTAGCTTGCAGCAAATGGTGCCGTACTAGGTGTATGTCATTCTAAAAAGAAAAGCATGCGATTTCTTAAGAAGCGCGTCAATCCCTCATGGTGAAAGATATAAAGGAAGCGTGGAGAGATGTGCACTTGCTGAAGTGGAGCATCTCAAACTAAAATGTTAGAGATAATGAATTGTTCGTGTTCAAGTGATATAAAACTACTAGTAGACCATTAACGTGAACTTACAGTCACTGTATTTATCATTGTCTCTTCGTCTTCTCTTCGATACATCATCCTGGAAAGCGATTCATTTAAACAGGTTAACATCTTATTGCAGTTGTGATCATTTTAGGAAAAACTGTTGGCCTGAATGCAGTAACAGAAATGGAATTGCTTGTTAATCCTAAACGTTTGGTGACGTAGAGAAATTAACTAAACCCTGGACATTCAGCAAAGTGAAGTGTTCTTTAAGATCCTAAGAGAGTAGCATTAAGAACGGGGAAAGTAGATGATTTTGATGGCTGGCCCTTTTATCCGATTGAGGACTTTAAATTATTTGGAGACAGCAGCAACAATAACGGGTCATTCCACAGTATTTCGCTCGTTGCGGAATCTACATTTAGAGTGTTTGGGTATGGTGTATCTTGAAATCTAAACCACTGAGCAGAGAATTATAGGTCTTCTCTATGGAAGATGAAAACTAGATCATTGTACTTTGGTAGTTTGATTCAGGCTGATTCTTACTATCGGGAGGATACATTGAATTATTTTGATGTTGCGGAACCTTCTCAGAAAATCCTGTTAATCTGAGAGGACTTTAAAATGCTTCTCTCCTTAACAGTAAAGGGGTATTCATTTTTCTTACATTAAGGGCAAAATGTCCCATTTTTTTCTTACATCTCCATAAAAATATGTTAATTTAAAAGATAGTGCTGTTGCGGAATCTACGTTACGGATTATACAACAGGTAGTTTTTTTGTAAATATGTAACAGTAACACTACCATAGCAGATAGTGGACAGATAATGAAGGTTCAGGAAACATACAAGAAACACTATCATCAAAATAAGTCAATTTCTTCTGTAAAATAAGCACACTATGTGACAATGAAAGTAATCTCAAAACGTGGAATGATGTCTGATGACTGTCTTGAAATTCATGGACATGCAATTTTGACCACTTTTATCTTGTCTAAACTCATTCCAAAACTAAACATAACTACGAGTGCTGCTATCTTTCCATAAGAAATACAGTAAGCAATGTGGGCAATATTGAACATAGAAAAAAAATGCCACATTGACTAGAAACTATGGTGTGTGAATGTCCTCAAAAATGGAGCCATAACAATCTGATGTAAAACAGACATAGCCAAAACGATAAATCAACATTAAATTCCTAAATATAGAGAATGTCACCTTCATCAAGTTTGTTAATGTGAAGCACATCTTCAATCAAATAGTTTTAAAAACAATGTCATCTTTAGGAAGTATCACTTCACAGCTGAGGATCTACATAAGTTAACGTTGGCAGTATGTGTGTTAAAGAAAAGTTAAAAAGCAGAATGTACTGATTTTGAGCATTGATCATTGCTGTGTTTATCCATGAGAACGTGTTTTTTCCTCCACTAAGAAAGTGATTGGAAAACAGCTTCCAGATCCTGAAGATCAAGAACTTCAAATTTTCCAGTACCTTTCAACTCAACAGGGCCATAGAACACACATGTGCTATGTACATTATCAATATCATCGTGCTTTGGCCAGTCAAACCTTTCGATGTCTGTCTGCCGTATTTTGTGAAGAAACTTGAATAGCGTGAACTACCTTTCATCAGGTGCACTTAGTGCCCAACCTATGAAATAATTGTTAACATAATCCACAGCACAGTATATGTCCTTCTCAATGTTGGATGGTGATGGTTCAAGTAAGGTTTGGTTGTGGAGCTCAAGGATCATATGCCTTCTAAACTGAGGAGTGCTTTGCTGATCTGAAACCATGGTGCCTCCAGTGACCAGGCGCCTTGCATAGAGGCAAGTAAAAACACCACAGTCCCAGCTGTTTTCCTGCTGTGGGAGGTCAGAGGGTTTGTTTGCAACAAACTGCCACTGGCTAACATCAAGGCCCTTTCAACATTCTGCAGCAACCTCCACTTTTTGAGCAATGCTGCCCCAGCACTTGGCTTTACAAAGTTTCCAGCTTTGCTGTCAGACTGCCATTAAATTGACCTAGGGAAATGCCGCAACAAGGAACCAGTGGTCACTTCCAATAGGATTGCACGAAGCAGGAATGATAGCTTGCTGTAAAAGGCTTTCTTTCCCTCTAGTGGGAAGGAGTATGACAGCTGTTTTCTATATTGGTCCTATGGAAACACCACTACCTCTACACCATCGGTTCTAGCTGCTTGACGAAGTTCTAGATAGCTATCAATGACAAAATTTGTAAGATACTTAGTTTCCTCCACTGCATGACCTCCTTCCAGTGAACACAGATCACTAGGGGCAATGATGGCCTTGCCTTTGAACCCCACATGGTTATCTACAATAGCAGGTGCCAGACAGGCTTTGTAGGAGCAAGAGCAAATGGGGCTGAAATCCTAAATTTAGCAATTATTTCGGTTATCAACCATACTGCACTGCACGGCCTCGGTGGATAACACCCTCCTCAATCTGCAGAATTCTTCATATCCTACGAAAGCCGAATTCGTTGATGTAAGTT